>NC_091118.1:44841468-45141968 GCF_040183065.1 Periplaneta americana
CAGTTGTAGTCAGAAAATTATACACTGCAGAATCAGCTTTTAATAACAAATTGAATTGAGCTCTAAATATGTCGGCAATCCTGCAGGTCTTGGCCTTCTTGTAATAGCTTATTGTTTATTGTAGTGTGTGTTTTGTTCTGAAATTCAATCAAGTCGGCCGTGATTCAACAAAATTAATTCTCAAAACTGACAACAGATGGATTTTGGAAAATAGGAAAAATATGTAGGAAAATTGACATTTCATTGAAAACTACTACTTTTCCGAAAAACTTTGGGTTCCAAGCTTCAAAATGAGGGGCCATTTATTAAAATCCGTTCAGCCGTTTTCCCGTAATTTCCATTACCAGTTCAAATTATATATATATATATATATATATATATATATATATAGGATATAGACTATCACTCACAAGATTGATGTAGAGATTTTTATTCCTGGAGATGATAATTAACATTAATGAGAACGATCATCTTACTTACGGCTTCTAAGGAACCCGGAGCTTCATTGCCGCCCTCACATAAGCCCGCCATAGGTCCCTATACAGAGCAAGATTAATCCAGTCCCTACCATCATATCCCACCTCCCTCAAATCCATTTTAATATTATCCTCCCATCTACGTCTCGGCCTCCCCAAAGGTCTTATTCCCTCCGGCCTTCCAACTAACACTCTACATACATTTCTGGATACGCCCATACGTGCTACATGTCCTGCCCATCTCTAACGTCTAGATTTAATGTTCCTAATTATGTCAGGTGAAGAATACAATGCGTGCAGCTCTGCGTTGTGTAACTTTCTCCATTCTGTTGTAAATTCATCCCTCTTAGCCCCAAATATTTTCCTAAGAATCTTATTCTCAAACACCCTTAATCTCTGTTCCTTTCTCAAAGTGAGAGTCCAAGTTTCACAACCATACAAACAACTGGTAATATAACTGTTTTATAAATTCTAACTTTCAGATTTTTTGACAGCAGACTAGATGATAAAAGCTTTTCAATCGAATAATAACACGCATTTCCCATGTTTATTCTGTGTTTATTTTCCTCCCGAGTGTCATTTATATTTGAGCCGTTCAGAGCAGAAATGGTGCAAGTCAGAATTGGGTAATGAGGTTTAAAGTAAAAATTCTGTAAAATACAGCGGAGAGTAGCAATTAATATGTCCTTCTTGCTATCCACTGACTACTAATAGTGCTGCATTTTACAAAATGTTTATTTTAACCCTCATTACCCATTTTTGACTTACACCACTTCTGCTTTGAACGGCTCATTTGTTACTGTTGCTCCAAGACATTTGAATTTTTCAACCTCTTCGAAGGATAAATCTCATGATTAATAAATAATGGGACAACTGATGACGATAATAATTGTTAATACTCGTAGAGATTACGAATTTCACAATGACAAGGAATTATTATGACTGTCGAGGATGTTGGTTATAATTGATGGGATGATTATGTTTATGACTGATAAGGATGAAGCTGCTTATATTTGAAGGGTTCAGAACCATAGTGGGCCAAGCGCCATTTACTAAAACCGTATAAAACCAGGGTTAAAACTGAGTTATTACGGTAATTCAATGGAAAGATATAGCAAGTAATATAAAGCGTACACATTCAAACTAAATGCTATGTCAATCTTCATTAAACTATGGTATTCACTTAACTTTAACCCTTGCTTTCTTCGTTTTTAATAAATGGCGCTTGGCCCAACATGGCTCTGATTCCTTCATTTCATGACTGATTAATTATTAGGGTTGATGACACTGTTAATTAAAGTGATGATTGTGGTTGATGAGAACGATTATTATTAAACTAGTATTATTATTATTATTATTATTATTATTATTATTATTATTATTACTACTATAGTTGTTTAAGTAAATCCCGAAAATATAAGTAGAATATACTGTTAGGCCCTACTGTTCGTTAACAGAAAACCACAATTCAAGTCACACAGAGTTTGTGTGCACTCCTGTTGGTTGCTTGACGGCTGTCAGCCCACTTTGAGGTCTGTGGATATAGAGGGAAAATTGGATCGGTGTCTCGTAGAGTTCCTGGGTAGCTCAGCTGATAGAGTGTTAGTACGTTTGATATCCGGCCCCGGAACAATTTTTCCCTCGAAATTATTCATTACAGTATTATTATTACTATAGGCCTACTCAGCGGATTTCGAACTGGAGGATCAAGGTCCCATACAAACGTACAAATCACGCACGAGTCACTTAACCGAAAAAACTGAGAACTGAAGCACTGGTAATCCCGGCTGTCCCAGCTGACTTTAGTTGAGAATGGCCCAGGATTGGGGTAAGCACGCGTGGCAAATTCAGTCCCTTGCTTGACCTTGAACTGCGCTGACAATAGCAATTTTTACAGCGGTAGAGTTACACTGAATTTAATATCTCGGAAAATAAGGTAGGCACAACTCTTGCAAAATCTTCTCCGAAACCTTTATGATAAGAAGTAGTTAACTGGTCTAAGACTATAATTTTTATACAAACTAACAAGGAGTATTTTCGTACGCAAAACAAAAAATCTGATATTACTATGAAGATATCAGCTTTAAACATAGTTTATGCATAACACTTACAGAGTTTCATGGCACTAATTGCACGTCCGGAACGTTTAAACACGTTGTAATGTAGCTATGACAAAATCATGTCTCCATTCCATTCTACTGCTAGCAAGCTTATGTTTACTTTGAAGGGGTATAGAAACTCGGTTCAGAATAAACAAACTCTTTTATGAGAAGGAGAAGAGAGGGGCGGTAAAAAGGCCATGTTTACTCTGTGTAATACCCCTCCTCCACACCCCTAGGGACAGGAGGGGGAGGTGGGGACCACCACTCAAAGAGTAGAGATTAAATACAGGTCCATGTTGTAATTCAGTCGAGGATTCCTTTTTTTCCACAGAGAAATTTACACTCTCTAGGGTTGGAAAAAGTCCAGCTTAGTGGGTAGAGAATCCCTTCAAAGGGTTACAAATTATGGGTTCTTTGCTATAAAAAATTTCTACTCTTGGGTTGAAATTTTTATTACAAGCTGCAGTATTTTAAGGTCTGTTCTATCTGGGAGCCCAAGGGATTCGCTCCTATACATTATGATACGTCTAGGCTCTTTTTAAGTTGAGAGTACCTCTCTCCCAACCCCCATCGCCAACATCTCTGGAGTACTGGAAACTATTCCCAATTCCATCTACTTGGTTCTTTATATGCACATCGACACACTGAAATGTCTTAGACGAAATCTCTTTTTTCATCCACACTACTGCCTACCGTCTTCAAGCGACGGACGTGAATTTCAAACAGGTTAAGTCACCGTTTGATTCTTTTTCCGTTACTAATTCTATTTAAAGATACAGAGACACTCTCAACTGGGCAGGAATACATACAGCGATGTCAAGATCTGTCATGTCAGATGGAGTAACAGAACAAAAGATGCAAGAGGCAAAAGAAAAATAATAAAAATACAAAAGATCACATGTCAAATGTCAGATATGTATAAGTTATACAGGGACATCATTTTATTTTTACTAACATTTTTAATATTAACCTGGCTATACCTTTTGCTACCCCTTCCCACGACTGGAGTTGGATGATACTGCGTAAAATAAAAACAAATCACTTTACTAGGTACAGGAGGGAAGAAAAGTAGTTAATCCATTTACGTAAACTAGAAAATATCGTAATTTCGAGTTTGATAATTTTCATTAAGTTTTTGTGTAATCAAAATACAGTACAGTATTAACAATAAGTGTTTTTACTCACGAACTGAGTTATCCATGCGAACGTATTCAATCTGCAGTGTATATTATACTGTCTACAGTACATTAGTGTACAATATAGAGAATGAAGTTAAATTGTAAAATAATCATAATATGGATATTTAAACACATTTTTGAAAATGGTGACCGTTCATTTCGATACAGGGTTCAGTCCTTTTGTGCATATTATCGCACTAGAGACTATTGTTTTAAATATCTTGGAGCAACAGTAACAAATATAAATGACACTCGGGAGGAAATTAAACGTAGAATAAATATGGGAAATGCGTGTTATTATTCGGTTGAGAAGCTCTTATCATCCAGTCTGCTGTCCAAAAATCTGAAAGTTAGAATTTATAAAACAGTTATATTACCGGTTCTTCTGTATGGTTGTGAAACTTGGACTCTCACTCTGAGAGAGGAACATAGGTTCAGGGTGTTTGAGAATAAGGTGCTAAGGAAAATATTTGGGGCTAAGCGGGATGAAGTTACAGGAGAATGGAGAAAGTTACACAACACAGAACTGCACGCATTGTATTCTTCACCTGACATAATTAGGAACATTAAATCCAGACGTTTGAGATGGGCAGGGCATGTAGCACGTATGGGCGAATCCAGAAATGCATATAGAGTGTTAGTTGGGAGACCGGAGGGAAAAAGACCTTTAGGGAGGCCGAGACGTAGATGGGAGGATAATATTAAAATGGATTTGAGGGAGGTGGGGTATGATGATAGAGACTGGATTAATCTTGCACAGGATAGGGACCGCTGGCGGGCTTATGTGAGGGCGGCAATGAACCTTCGGGTTCCTTAAAAGCCATTTGTAAGTAAGTAAGTAAGTAAGAGACTATTGTACCTAATTCCAATTACCAATTTCGTCCTTCGTACTAATAACTCATGTTGAAATAATTCTGTACCTACTCTGTAAAAACGTACCTTACGTACTGTAAATTCAATCTTCACTTCTGTCCGATCCGAAAAAATAAAATTACTCAGACATGCTATCTACTGTCCGTCCAAGTAGTTATGTCGTAGGATCGTAGAAAGGGGGGAAAATCACTTGACAATTAATTATTTAACGAGGCCCTTTTATTTAAGTTATTTTAAACAGTTGCATAATATTATGTAGACGTCCAATTCCTAACAGAAATTAATGTTTTCAGAAAAGACTAAGACAACCCAGCCACTAGCCTTTTCAGCGGCGTGAGCAGAAGCAGGTGGGGAAAATCGAGATGCGACGTAGGCAAACGGACGACACCACCTGGGCGAAAATATGATTCAATATTGAAAGCTGTTTCGTCACTAGAAAACGCGAACATATTTCTGGAACGTACTATACTCAGTACTGCTTGACTGCATGTACGCGGCCTTGGTTGTGTTGGAAGTTTACTAGTAGAAGGGGTGGGAGTGAAGTACATTCAAAAACTCAGGTACAATAAAAATTGAAGTAAAAATAAAATGATGTCCCTGTACAAAATAAAAGTGTCATGCAAGTGCAATACATGTCTGGTGCATTTAATAATATACAGGCATGATCAAATGAAATCCGTCCGAGCCCATGTATGAATGTATTTGAAGAGTCCACTGCAAGAATGATGGATGTCATTTGGAATACATTTTTCAGGAGAAGCAATTGAAAGTTTGAAATGCTTAGCGCTCAAAGCTTAACTGTGATTTTCCGATCATTACTGGACAATGACTATCAGTGTTGATGCCATACAACTCTGTATGTACATTCTATATGTTTTAAGCTATGCATTGAGAGTCTTGGTTCATTTTCGACAAGAAAGTGACATCCATCATTCTTGCAGTGGACTCTTCATTTATTATAGTACATAAACTAGGTCAGATTTATAAATTTACATAATATTAAGGTCCATTGTATGTACTTTTCTGCAGAGTCTTTTCTTTACAAAGCCACCTGGCCATAACAAAATTTAAATATAACCGTAATTTTATCGATTTCATAAATTCCGTGCCTTTCATATGGTAATGCTCTGTCCTTTGATTGTATCTTCGGATGAGGCATTATTTTCACATCCCTTTTAATTAAGAAAAAATTACCGGCACAGTTTTTTCACCGCAAGCCAACCTTCCTACAGAGAAACAACAAAGAACTGTGACGATAATCGATTGTACATTGCGTATCGTGAAATGAAACAACTGAAAATTGTAGGCTTACCAATATAATTGATAGTTTTAATTCAATGGTCGGTAGAGTGCTAATGAACATCGATAAATATATTCTCCCCAAGCCGAGGAATTTAGAAATAAATTACAAAACGAAAATTCCTAAAATAAATAAATAAATAAATAGATAAATTTCGCGAACCTTTTATAATCCAATTTTTTCATCCCATAGTGATAGATTCAGGGCTGCCATTCTATCATAAGTGATAACATTGCTAATGAATTTTCTACTCACAGTATTCTGTGTAACTACTTTTGTCTAATTTATGATTGAATGGAAGACTAGGGTTATATAGTCTTAACTCTGTTTAAGTGGAAATGAAAAATTATATAGTCTCAACTCTGCTTGAGTGGAAATGAAGGGTTAAATAATCTTAACTCTGCTTGAGTGAAAAGAAGGGTTATATATCTTAACTCTGCTTGAGTGAAAGAGAAGGGTTATATATCTCAACTCCGATTGAGTGGAAGAGAAGGGTTATATAGTTTCAACTCTGCTTGAGTGGAAAAGAAGGGTTATATAGTCTTATCTCAGCTTGAGTGGAAAAAGGGTTATACGTCTTAACTCTTCTTCACTGGAAGAGATGGGTTATATATGTATAGTTTTAACTCAGCTTGAGTGGAGCAGAAGGGTTATATAGTCTTAACTCTGCTTGAGTGGAAGAGAAGGGTTATATAGTCTCAACTCTACTTGAGTGGAAGAGAAGGGTTATATAGTCTCAACTCTGCTTGAGTGGAAGAGAAGGGCTATATAGTCTTAACTCCGATTGAGTGGAAGAGAAGGGTTATATAGTCTTAACTCTGCTTGAGTGGAAGAGAAGGGTCATATAGTCTTAACTCCGATTGAGTGGAAGAGAAGGGTTATATAGTTTCAACTCTGCTTGAGTGGGAGAGAAGGGTTATATAGTCTTAACTCCGATTGAGTGGAAGAGAAGGGTTATATAGTCTCAACTCTGCTTGAGTGGAAGAGAAGGGTTATAAAGATATAGTCTTAATTCTGCTTGAGTGGAAGAGAAGGATTATATAGTCTCAACTCTGCTTGAGTGGAAGAGAAGGGTCATTAAGTCTTAACTCCGATTGAGTGGAAGAGAAGGGTTATATAGTCTCAACTCTGCTTGAGTGGAAGAGAAGGGTTATATAGTCTTAACTCTGTTTGAGCGGAAGAGAAGGGTTATACAGTCTTATCTCTGCTTTAGTGGAGCAGAAGGGTTATATAGTCTTAACTCTGCTTGAGTGGAAGAGAAGGGTTATATAGTCTCAACTCTGATTGAGTGGAAGAGAAGGGTTATATAGTCTTAACTCTGCTTGAGTGGAAGAGAAGGGTTATATAGTCTCAACTCTGATTGAGTGGAAGAGAAGGGTTATATATAGTCTTAACTCTGATTGAGTGGAAGAGAAGGGTTATATAGTCTCAACTCTGATTGAGTGGAAGAGAAGGGTTATATAGTCTCAACTCTGCTTGAGTGGAAGAGAAGGGTTATATAGTCTTAACTCCGATTGAGTGGAAGAGAAGGGTTATATATTATCAACTCTGCTTGAGTGGAAGAGAAGGGTTATATAGTCTTAACTCCGATTGAGTGGAAGAGAAGGGTTATATAGTCTTATCTCTGCTTGAGTGGAAGAGAAGGGTTATATAGTCTCAACTCTGCTTGAGTGGAAGAGAAGGGTTATATAGTCTCAACTCTGATTGAGTGGAAGAGAAGGGTTATATAGTCTCAACTCTGCTTGAGTGGAAGAGAAGGGTTATATAGTCTTAACTCCGATTGAGTGGAAGAGAAGGGTTATAAATTCTCAACTCTGCTTGAGTGGAAGAGAAGGGTTATATAGTCTTAACTCCGATTGAGTGGAAGAGAAGGGTTATATATAGTCTTATCTCTGCTTGAGTGGAAGAGAAGGGTTATATAGTCTCAACTCTGCTTGAGTGGAAGAGAAGGGTTATATAGTCTTAACTCTGCTTGAGCGCGAAGAGAAGGGTTATACATTCTTATCTCTGCTTGAGTGGAAAAAAGGGTTATATGAGTTGCAGGTTAGATTGTTAGGGGAAGGAGAGACGGAAACGGGAGTGCCCTCAGAAAAGCTCTATGCAACGTTAGCTTTAGTGACCATAAATTCCATCACGATCACGCAGGGAATCGAATATGGGCCGCAACCACAGACATGGCTGAAAAGTTCCTAACCAAAGGCGTTTGTGGTGCGAATTAATGGAGTTCGGGAGATGATTGCATGCTGTAGTACTTACTCGTTTATTCTCTACTATGGCAGGAATGACAGACTAAATAACAAAGAAATTGTGCAAGAATGAAGACAGAACAGAATCATCCCCAGAAAACTTGTTCGAACATCATATTCATCCACCACACATTGAAGTTGCGGATTCGTCGGGGGTTGCAAGAGTGTATAATATTCCAGCCTTTAGCCGTCCCGCTAATGGACATAAAGCATACATATGCATGCATGCGATCCATTTAAGGATTACCCACTCATTGGCTAATTCATGATTTTCCATGCCCTTGTCTGCCATTAATAATTTCCCTATTTAGTCATTTTCTTCATTCAAACACCTTGATCTTGCCTCGTATTTTATTTACCAATAGGCCTATAATAAATTATAAATCTGTATATTCGTTCCTATTCATTCACTTACACATGAATACCTTCATTCATTCTTCAGAATATTTATTCACTTATACATGAATTCCTTTATTCATTCGTCAGCAATTTTCATTCACTTACACATGAATTCCTTCAATCATTCGTCAGCAATTTTCATTCACTTACACATGAATTCCTTTATTCATTCGTCAGCAATTTTCATTCACTTACACATGAATTCCTTCAATCATTCGTTAGCATATTCATTCACTGACACATGAATATCTTCATTCATCCGTAAGCATATTTATTCACTTATACATGAATTCCT
This sequence comes from Periplaneta americana, assembly GCF_040183065.1. NCBI lineage: Eukaryota > Metazoa > Arthropoda > Insecta > Blattodea > Blattidae > Periplaneta > Periplaneta americana. Next base: position 44,850,338 of record NC_091118.1, read on the forward strand.
TCAATCATTCGTTAGCACATTCATTTACTTACACATGAATATCTTCATTCATTAGTCAGCATATTCATTCACTTACACATGAATCCCTTCAGTCATTCGTCAGCATATTTATTCACTTACACATGAATTCCTTTATTCATTCGTCAGCATATTCATTCACTTACACATGAATTCCTTCATTCATTCGTCAGCATATTCATTCACTTACACTTGAATATCTTCATTCGTCAGCATATTTATTCACTTACACATGAATTCCTTCAATCATTCGTCAAGATATTCATTCACTTACACACGAATTCCTTCATTCATTCGTCAGCATATTCATTCACTTACACATGAATTCCTTCATTCATTCGTCAGCATATTCATTCACTTACACATGAATTCCTTCATTCATTCGTCAGCATATTTATTCACTTACACATGAATTCCTTCAATCATTCGTCAGGATATTCATTCACTTACAGAAGAATTACTTCAATCATTCGTTAGCATATTCATTAACTTACATGTGAATTCTTTCAATCATTCGTCAACATATTCATTCACTTACACATGAATTCCTTCCTTCATTCGTTAGCATATTCATTCACTTACAACATGAATTCCTTTATTCATTCGTCAGCATATTTATTCACTTATACATGAATTCCTTCACTCATTCGTCAGCATATTTATTCACTTATACATCAATTCCTTCAATCATTCGTCAGCATATTCATTCACTTACACATGAATCCCTTCAGTCATTCGTCAGCATATTTATTCACTTACACTTGAATTCCTTTATTCATTCGTCAGCATATTCATTCACTTACACATGAATTCCTTCACTCATTCGTCAGCATATTTATTCACTTATACATGAATTCCTTCAATCATTTGTTAGTATATTCATTCACTTACACATGAATTCCTTCATTCATCCGTCAGCACATTCATTCACTTACACTTGAATATCTTCATTCATTCGTCAGCATATTTATTCACTTACACATGAATTCCTTTATTCATTCGTCAGCATATTCATTCACCTACACATGAATATCTTCATTCATTCGTCAGCATATTTATTCACTTTCACATGAATTCCTTCATTCATTCGTCAGCATATTCATTCACTTACACAAGAATTCCTTCATTCATCCGTCAGCACATTCATTCACTTACACTTGAATATCTTCATTCATTCGTCAGCATATTTATTCACTTACACATGAATTCCTTTATTCATTCGTCAGCATATTCATTCACTTACACATGAATATCTTCATTCATTCGTCAGCATATTCATTCACTTACACACGAATATCTTCATTCATTCATCAGCATTTATTCACTTACACATGAATTCCTTCATTCATTCGTCAAGATATTCATTCACTTACACATGAATTCCTTCATTCATTCGTCAGCATATTCTTTCTCTTACACATGATTTCCTTCAATCATTCGTCAGCATATTCATTCACTTACAGAAGAATTACTTCAATCATTCGTTAGCATATTCATTAACTTACATGTGAATTCCTTCAATTATTCGTTAGCATATTCATTCACTTTCAACATGAATTCCTTGAATCATTCGGTAGGATATTCATTCACTTACACATAAATTCCTTCAATCATTCGTCAGTATATTAATTCACTTACACATGAATTCCTTTATTCATTCACCAGAATATTCATTCACTTACGTTTTTACTTAGATACTTATTCACATACACATAAATTATCACAAATCAACTCATTAATTCATTCGCCTGCCCGCTCATTCATTCATTCACTCATCTATTCACACTGTAACTGATTCATTCGTTCGTATACGAGAAATCTGATGTGTAAAGTATAAGAACCGTAGCCAACTGGCGTGTGACAGCCGGGCTGCTATCGGATATTGAAATGTTTCGCAAGAAAATCCTGTTACTCTTTTTTTAAAACCCCATCCTTTGTTCTTCCTATTCTCCTCTGCAGGGCGGAAATTATAACCAGAAATAATACCCTACACAGAAAATTGAACGCTCTTCTCTACCCACATGACGCAACAAGTGGCTCTGAAAGTGCGTCACAACGTGTCCACGAGCTGTAGCTTCCCGCTACCCTGCAAGTTCCGTTCTCAACAAGCCCGTCCATACACAAACAAATAACGATCAACAAGCAAACTTCACAAGTTATTCATGTTCTCATATACTTCGAAAGATTCCCAAATAAGATTTGTAGTATGGAAGGAAATTTAAATAATAATAATAATAATAATAACAATAATAATAATAATAATAACAACAATAATAATAATAATAATAATAATAATAATAATAATAATAATAATAATAATAATGTTTTCAATCAAAATATGGAACACTGCAAAGGACATAAAAAAAGAAAGCAAAGCAGATAACATTTTACGAAGTTTATGACAGCATCGGTTTTATTTTGTGGATCGGAAATCTGGACAATGAAACAGAAAGATATGAATTAGGAGGATCTAAGTAACTGAAATTACATTTAAGAGATCATTGAGAATATGTTTTAAGCTAGACTATTACATTTTTACTATGTCGTACTATTTTTGAACAATAAAACTGTACGAAACGACGTCTTTCAACCAATAATGGCTGCTTATCGCACAATTTTATCGTTTCCCTAGCATTTGTTTAATTTTATCGCTTCTCTAGTATTTGTTTCTTTGTTTGCCAACATTGTACTTTCAATTTGTATCTTTTGAAATGATTCACGTTTATTTCCTCATCCTTAATTAAAACTTTTCTATCATTTATTTTATTTCCATTATTTAGGTCATGTTATAGCTTCTGCTGTATGATATTATGGACAGTCACTATCAGAGATTGTTTAATATAATATACTGATAATTGAAGTTGACTAATAACCGTCCATAGAGTTCAATGAAGACAGTATAGTTGAGATGTCATAAGAAATGAACAGTTTAAACGATATTTGCTCAAATATATAACAAGTCAATAGAAAAATTGAGGTAAATAGACTAAATAGATACATTATTTATGAGACAAAAAATCGGTGATAATTATGATTCTATTGTTGATGATTGTGCTAGTTTAAGCGTCGAAATTCGAAGTAGACGAGAAATGAGGCCGTTAGAACAATAGTGATCTAAGTAAAAGCAATTTACGGAAAATGAGTACACTTCTCATCAACAATAGAGACGGAGACCGTAACAGGCCACTAGGCCTAATACCTGCAAGGACGATGATGATGATGATGATGATAAGTACACTGACGTATACCGAAATGTTGTATCTATTGAGGGAGAGAGTGATATGTGTGAGTTCCATCACCTACTGATATCTGTTGGGCAAAAAGTTAGCTACATAACTAAGGTATGCAGTCTCTCAAACTTCCAAGTCAACAAATATTTATCTGAGAGCATCTCTCGTGCTATTTAGACTACTCTGGTTCTAATGACTTCAAATGAACGACAGATTTTGCCTGAAACCTCTTATGAAAGACCGAGTTCTTTCACTTGTCGTAAATCTACGACTCTGGACGCACAACTTCACTTCCGTCTCGGAGAAAGCCATGCTAAAGATTTTATAACCCTTTAAAATACATTGTTCTCTACCGGGTTTGAACCAGCGAACTTTCGATCCACTGACCGGCATGCATGCTAGCCGTGACGATAGTGATAGTGATGATGATGACGACGATGATGATGATGATGATGATGATGATGATGACGACGACGACGACGTGTTAAGACGAGCTGTGAAGATGGGCGTGTATTCCAGTAGACCGTGAGGCTCGATGTGTTGAGAGGACAATGTTGGTAATTTGCATAGTCGACAAAGAGGTGACCCGCCTATGGGCGGGGGACGGCCACGCAATCGAGGCCAGACGAGTTGAAGGAGACCCCCACAAAGACAAAAGCAAACTGTAATGAATATATGCAAAAGAAAAAAAAAAACATCTAATCCATCCATCCGTCAGTCTATCCACACACACAGACTACAATAATATACGTACTTACACACACACAAGACTTGAAAAAATATATTCAAAGCATATTTGTCAACAGCAATGAACTCATGCCCTTAACTCTCAGAATTCTGATATTAAACTCATCACCTATGATGATTATGGCTATAGTTATAATGGTGCGGATGTTTATGGATTTAGTTATAATGTCGGTGATGATTATGGCTGTAGTTATAGTAGTGGGGGATGATTATGGCTGTAGTTATGAGTGAGGATAATTATAATTTTAGTTATAATGTCGATGATGATTATTGCTGTAGTTATAGTAGTGGGGATGATTATGGCTGTAGTTATAATGGTGGGGATGATCATCGCCGTAGTTATAAGGGTGGGGATGGTTTTCGCCGTAGTTATAATGGTGGGATGATTATGGTTTTAGTTATAATGTCGAAGATGAATATGGCTGTAGATATAGTAGTGGAAATAATTACGGCTGTAGTTATAGTGAGAATGATTATGGCTGTAGTTATAATGGTGTGGATGATTATGGCTTTAGTTATAACATGGTGATGATTATGGCCGTAGTTGATGGCGAGGATGATTATCGACGTAGTTATAATGGTGAGGATGATTATGGTTTTAGTTAGAATGTCGGTGATGATTACGGCTTTAGTTATAGTAGTGGGGACGATTATGGCTGTTGTTATAATGGTGGGGATGATTGTCTTACAGTACGCTGTGTTGATCCTCCGATTGCCAGGAGCTTGTTCTCGAAGTCGGTAAGTCGCACAGTACGCTGTGTTGATCCTCCGATGCCAGGAGCTTGTTCTCGAAGTCGGTAAGTCGCACAGTACGCTGTGTTGATCCTCCGATGCCAGGAGCTTGTTCTCGAAGTCGGTAAGTCGCACAGTACGCTGTGTTGATCCTTCGAACTAGAGAACTAACCTTCTACCTATCACCGCAGTTATAATGGTGGGGATGATTGTGGTTTAATTATAATGTCGGTGATGATTATGACTGTAGTTATAGTAGTGGGATGATTATGGCTGTAGTTATGATGGTGAGGATGATTATCGCCTAGTTATAATGGTGAGGATGATTGTGGTTTAATTATAATGTCGGTGATGATTATGACTGTAGTTATAGTAGTGGGCTGTAGTTATGATGGTGAGGATAATTATCGCCGTAGTTATAATGGTGGGGATGATTGTGGTTTAATTATAATGTCGGTGATGATTATGACTGTAGTTATAGTAGTGGGATGATTACGGCTGTAGTTATGATGGTGAGGATGATTATCGCCTAGTTATAATGATGGGGATGATTGTGGTTTAATTATAATATCGGTGATGATTATGACTGTAGTTATAGTAGTGGGAATGATTATGGCTGTAGTTATAGTAGTGGGAATGATTATGACTGTAGTTATAGTAGTGGGGATGATTATGGCTTTAGGTATGATGATGAGGAAGATTATCGCTGTAGTTATAATGGTGGAGATGATTATGGTTTTAGTTATAATGTCGGTGATGATTATGACTGTAGTTATAGTAGTGGGGATTATTATGACTGTAGTTATAATGGTGGGGATGGTTATCGCCGTATTTATAAAGGTGGGGATGATTATGGTTTTAGTTATTATGTCGGTGATGATTATGGCTGTAGTTATGATGATCAGTTTTGAGGTTCATAAGTAGTATGACCATAATAATAAAAGTAACGGTTGTTATAGCTTATGTGTGATAATTATTGTGGTTGTAGTTGTGATAGTAATGCCTATGTGTATCACATTATGATGATAACGGTTATCAGATTGATGGTGTTATATTAAAGTTATAGGAGATGATTTAAAGATAAGATAATGGATAAAACTGTTATGTTCATAAAGGTTTGATGTTTATAATAATTACGATTGTTGACTAATTATATGGGAGATATACAAAATCAATACTGAGTATTAAACATTCGTCATGTGAAAGTTGTGACAAAGATTTTGCACGTAACAGAAATCAGTAAGTAATTAAGACTCATTGTGGAGTTTCACACACAGGAAACTACAACACACTCGCAAAACTCCATCCACGCACGGGAGTTGTGGAATATTTCATCACCCATCCCGGTTTTAAAGCCCATAAAGACATTAAAAGAGAGACCTTCACCGGCTTTCATAAGGGATGGTTGATTTTCGAACCCCTTTTTGATGCAACTCGTCTAAAATCCTTTTGAGAGCTTGATTAAAATTTAATAGTACCTCACATTATAGCTTCAAAATTCGATACCTCGGCCATTAATATAGATCACATGCACACAGAATGGCTTTCGAAGCTAAATCATGCTTGAAACACAAATAAGAAGACCATGGATTTACAACACAAAGTGTACACGAAATGGAATAAACATCAAAAGATAAGATTGAAGAAAGCTGTAAGCTTGTTTACCTGCAGGAAGTCGCTCCTCTCCATCTTTGGCAGCTTTTGTTAAAAAACAAGAAAAGATATGCATAGAAAAAGGTTATGAAGCATAGAAACATACACACACATGGGGGAAGACTAGGCAATGTCAGCATATGAGGCAAGTTGTTCATTAGAAATACTTAGTCACTTTAGGTCATGTACCATTTCATCAATTGTTTATTGAATATAATACGAATACTTTAAATTGAAATCAGTAGAGCTAACTATTATTTCAATATTATCCATTTCATATTAACACATTTGTCTTTGAGACGGTGATTCGCAATTGTTTTTTTCGAATCAAAGAGGAAAACCATAACCTAATTATTAATAAACTCAGAAGTAATCAATGAGCATCAATTTCCTTAGAATCAAGTACATCCACTGAATTTACTTGTATAGAATGTCGTATCCACAATATTCTCTCATTTAATTCTATTTACATCTTTTAAAAATTTCATTCTTTGTGGCATAAGTGTTTCCATTATTTATTTATTGTAGCTGTCATTTGTAGTCAAGAGTAATAAACACCAGATGGCTCTAGTGTATTTTTCAATAAAAAATACTTTATTTACGAATACGAAACAAATATATGATGTAAGTAAATAGCATGAGATACTATCTTTATTTTATTATTTGTTTCATTATTTTATTCGCGAAACATGATTAAACATTATACATTTTTATTTTAAATCAATTCATTTATAGTCGCTTTGGCATTTATCGCGACTAGCTAACATGAAATTACATTTTATCATTTATTTTATTTTCTTAGTTTTACAGTTATGAAAGAGTGTTGAAATTATTAAACTGACGTCCAGTGAACAGTAACTCTGATGTATATTATGAAAACATTTCCATTCAGTAATATTTAATACATCACTGCTGTCATAGCAACCCATTCTTCATAGACCATGATATCAAACTACCTACTATTATAAATTCGATATGTTGTTTCTTTATTAATTCTTTCATAATACTGTCGTAAAATGACGTATAAAACACGATTATAATGTTACACAGTTATTGCATTAGTCATAATTAGGAAACAAGCGAATTCATGCAATAAAGTATAACATAAACTAGTTTCATAATACGTATTCATATACATCTCACTTTTAACACAGTTCAAGCAATTTAGTAGTGTTCACATTAGAATTACCCCATTCTATGATATTTAGCCTAATATACATCTTGATTATACACTTAACAATTTTATCACAAATTATTTTGCAAATTTGCTATATAAAAAACTTTCCTACGTTAATTGAAATTATTATGATATTTTACCTTACTTAATTACTTGTTTCAGCTTGATATCCATATTCATATTTAATACCTATTCTGTTGCTAAAAAATACTTTAAAAAGTTAATTCAGACTGTTGCACCATTTGAATACGAACGTTCTCTTCATCTCGATAAATATCTTACCTCGAACCAATTTATGAAATGTGTTTTTCATTAACGTACATTTCTTTCAAATGTCACTTACTGCTTGTAAATAAGGGTGTGCCTCGCCACGCCGAAATTGCTCCGTCTTCCCCTAAGTATGCATTTGAAATGTAATACACTAAAAGCATTATACAAGTGCGGTTAGTAAGTACTGAAAAGAAACGTTAAAAACCAAGTTTGTTTTAGGGAAGGGAAATGTTCTCCATTCATACGACGTATACATGAATAGCTCTAATTAAAAGCTTGTGCCGATACAAAGAATTGCGTTTACACATTTCACTTGTATGAAAGGAATGTAAGACCCTTCAGCTGGGGTGGCAGGCAGGAAGGTTGTTTCCAAAGTTAATATTTATATTTGTGTGTGTGAACACGCTCTTTCACTCCTCCGTTGTAACATTTATATTAAAACAGCGTTCCACAGCTCTCCCCTTTATAATACTTTTAAATACAGGGCTGTTCTAAGTCATATGGTTGCGTAGAACGAAACTTCAATGCCTCTCAGAGCGTAACAAACTGCACCACTTCTGAACTTACGTATATTATAGCTATACAGGCCTACAACTATAGCTATGTAAGCTCCTTAATGCGCATGAAAACGATTTTATATATAAGTATTACCATTAATTTTACTACTTTTGCTATTCCTATTGTTTTAATGTATATATTTCATTCTGGTAGTGTGGAAGAGAAGGCCTCATGGCCTTAACTCTACCACAATGAATGAATGAATGAATGAATAAATAAATAAATAAGTAGTGTTCACAAACAATGCATAGTGGCATTCTGTGAAGCTGTATAGAGTCGTGAATAGTTTGAAGAATATTGTTAATTTATATTAATATTTTAGGTTCTGAACAAAGTGAGTTATCCTGTTATTATTGTATTATTCACACATTGTGAATATAATCCAGGATCCCAAAAAATAAACTCATCTATTATTAAATAATTATACAAACAGGAGTGTGTAACACGTTTATTTTTTCCCGGATTATTCTTCGCTAAATGTTGACGTCTCGTGCTGCTATGCATTCAGTTGCGTTACAGCCGAAATTCAACAATGGAATTAAGATACGAACTTCCTAGCTGTCATTACAATAGAAACGAAAAATTTTCTTGAAAACAATTATGGGTTTAATATTGTATGCCACATAAGGTATACACTATTAGATTCACAAACTAGTTGTTCACCTGATGATATTAATAAATACTGTATATTTCAGATTTGCTCCAGTAACGTCTTGTGACGTAGAACGAATATTTCCAGGGTATAAATATTGTTTTTTTTTTCTGAACCTAAAAGGAGTACAGTCAACTTCGGATATAATGAACCTCTACGAACCAGCGTATTTCGTTCACTATATCCGAGGTTCAGTAAAACCGAAGTGTTTGTTTTTATACTACTGACGTTGCTATACATACAATATTAATGTCCACTTGGGGCAGCCCACGTTCAACATCAGTAATAATGTTCGCTGTATCTTCCAACTTAAACACTTTATGCTTTGACATTCTGATGTTCACAGTTCGAAACTTGAATATAATCTGGCCATGTAGGTAGTAGGTACTGACCGGTTTCGAACCTCTTCCCACTAGAGGTGTACTTGGCCTTGGAATTTCCCCGGGTTTACTTTTACAAAGATAAGGGAGGAAGTATTGAGGACCATTAGACTGTAATCCTTCCTTTGGTCATCACTCTACTCCCTTTTTACAAAAGAAAACACTTTCTCTTCCTATTATTCTAATAACCTCTTTTAAAGAAGTCAGAACTACAATCCTTCCTTTCTCCCTTACTGCGTACACTATTCTCTTTAACATGTTTCAAACTGACCAGGAAGCTGAATAACTCCTTTGTCTTTTAATTAACTTAAGGAGTAGAAGGTTTGAGATTTTATTTTGAACATATTCTTGGAAGTTTATAAGACAAAGGGTTTCCTAAATTACCATTTTGGCCATTTTAAAATTACATTTTCTTGGGAAAGTCCTAGTTTTGGGTTCACTATAACCGAAGTGGTCCCGCGCCGTGGCGTCGTGGTCTAAGGCATCCTGCCTCGGACTCGCGTTACGGAATGCGAGATGGTTCGAGTCCTCATGGGAGAAGAAATTTTCTCATGAAACTTCGGCCGGTGTATGGGACCGGTGTCCACCCAGCATCGTGATTCACTTGGGGAGCTATGATAGGTAGCGAAATCTGGTTGCGCAAACCAACTATAACGGCTGGGGGGCTCATCGTGCTAACCACACGATCCCTCCATTCTGGTTGGATGGTCGTCCACCTCTGCTTCGGCATGTGGCCGTGAGGCCAGCAGCCGGCTGGTCGGTCTTGGCCCTTCGTGGGCTGTAGCGCCACGGATTATCATTATTATTATTATTATTATTATTATTATTATTATTATTATTACAACCGAAGTGTGGGTTCACCATAAACGGAAATATTAATGTACTTTTTAATGTATGCAGGTCGGGAGCAACGATTTAGGTTCACTATAGCCGAATGTTCACTATATCCAGAGTTGACTGTATTTCTTTTGATAAAATGAAAATATTCATTGTTATTTCTTATGAAGAGAATAGAATCATAATTGTACAGTTTGTATGCTATTTTTATATGTATGGGTAAATTAATTTAGATTGGGATTTGCGAACTTATATTACAAATTATATATTTTTATATTATTTCCTTTTTCTAAGGCTGTTGGACGACTGGAGCACATGTTTGGTTACCACCCGCTTGTACATGTTAGTCGTTCTGCTTCACTGACACCGAGAGACGCTCTATTACTTTTCACTCGGTAGAGATATAGTCCAAGCTCACACAACTTAACAGTTTTGGTACCAACTTCCTAGCTCTAGTTATAACTGGACAGTGGATGCGGGATGACTTATCGTTGAATGTAGGTGCACATTTACTATATGTTACATTTTTTTCATTCAGACCATTGGCTGAACAGGTTTCAAACGTAAAAAGACGACGTCAACATGCTACTGTGTCTCCGTACAGTCAGAAGGACAAGAAAAATAACGTACCGTAGTACATACCTTGCAAGTTCAGTCCTCGTCATCATTGATTCAATTACCAGCGTTGCAGTAAACGACGATATATCTCGTAAGTAGTCGAAGCTTAATCGTCTTCGCCTATCGCTTAAACAGTTTTTGTATCGAGAGAATTTCTGAAGAAAAACTCTAAAATAAGGATCACTCAATTTCTTTAGAGGAATATTTGCACTGAGCATCATGTTGCCCGTGTCGTTTAGACCCGCAAAACTAAATGATGATGATGATGATGGTTCCTCAGATTTCATTTCAACGCATTTCCTGTGCGATGCACTGTTACAATGTTTCTCTATAGCCTGAGTTGTCCTGGTTTTTATTTCAATTTTACATACATTAAAGACGATATTGTCTTCGTTAATACATAAAATGTCACTCTCATACTTCTTAATTGCATTTCCTATCTCTAAGTGAATTTAACGTTTTGATTTCGACATTATGAATGGATCAGCACTACACTATTCAACTCGTGCTAAATACTTGAGCAGGATAACACAACTGCACACATTGCGTTGCAATGTGGACCGGGGTTCCTTCGTTCTGTACGCTGCTGTACTCGCCAAGTACACAAAAGACGAACGACGCGCACACGTGCCATATACTCCGACACGAATCAACTTCACTTTTCCTTAAGTCATCCCGCATACACTTTCTGGTTATAACTAATCTATAACATACGAGTAGATCAGGGGCGGACGCAAGGGGGGGGATTAAGGGGATATATCCCCTCCCGAAATTTTTAGAAAAATAAGAAACCAAAAACAGAAATAATATTGATTTTAATTCGTGAATGTACATAGGAATTAGAGGGTTTTCCACGTAAATTCTCTTTGCTAGAATGTTAAATAAATGTATCTCTGCATTGAAAGAAATCCCTATAATTATCTGGGATTTTTCTTGACTCTGCTTCGCAACTCTGTTCCGCTGCCCACTGGAGTGTAGCACTGTTCTCCGACACTTACTACCAGATCCAACGCAAGAGGACTAATAATATAACTCGTTATGAGTGACTAAGTGGCCAGGATCCGACGGAATAAGCACCATCTTAAATCACAAAGTGCTTATTTTTCGCATATCATGATATGCACCTCTGCACATGTATGGACATTGTGCCATTGTCATACATCTCTATGACGCAGTGCATGAGGGTAGAGCTCTAGAGGGAACCCAAGAGGTGGAACTTAAACTGAGAAGATTCGATCAGACATCGGGATGGGAATCCGATGTGGCTTAGTGGATAAAGCGTCAGCACATAGAGCTGAAAACCCGGGTTCAAATCCCGGTGCCGGAGAGAATTTTTCTCTGTTCCACTCTTCCATCATCATATGATGACGCAGGATTTCTGCACTGAAATATCATATGTACTTCGGTACATCGTAATATAAGCCATACAGAAACCAGCATTTTTGGCATCTATGAATGTAGCTAGCCATGTTTTTAGCCTGTCACATGGCTTAGCCAGTCTATTACAGTCAGAACAGATGGACTTTAAGACATGCATTGAACTATGTAAGAATCTGGAAAGAGAACTGGAAGATTTTCGTTTAAATTTTCAGCCAGTGAACCTAGAGACAAAAAATATTGTTGAACTTATTGGAATTACTCTGGAAATTCCAAGAACTGCAGGGAGACAAACACAGCATTCTAACTTCAAGACAGAGAGTCCTGAAGAGTATTTTAGGCTTTCAATTCTCCTTCCCTTCTTAGACTTTTCTGCACATTGCCTGTAACTACAGCAACACCAGAACGGTTGTTCTCAACAATGCGGTATTTGAAGACTTACTTGAGGAGCACGATGGGAGCAGACAGATTAAATGGACTGGCCTTGATGATGATACATAAAAATGTAGAAATAAAATCTTGTGAAGTACTGAATGAAACGTCTAAGAAGCCTCGTCACCTTCTTCTGTAAATATCACTCTATCACTGTTTTTGTATTCAGTCATTGTAAATATTAAAATAAAAAAATTGTGGTTTATTTAACAACCGCTCGCAATTGCCGAGGTTATATCAGTGTCACTGGTGTGCCAGAATTTTTTCCCGCAGGACTTCTTTTACATGCCAATAAATTTACCGATATGAGACCTGTCACATTTAAGCACACTTAAATGCCATCGAACTGTGCTGGGATAGAACCCGCAACTTCGAGCACAGAAGGCTATACCGACTACGCTACTCAGGCCAACTTGTAAATGTTTGTGACTCAGAAACAAATTGTGAGTATATAAACTTATTTCTCATTATTCCATTTTTACTATCTCCTCAAATCCCTCCCCGAAAAAAAATCCTGCGTCCGCCCCTGACATGGATAATATATTATATTCAAGGAGTAAATTAGATGCTAAATAAATATCCTTCTCCCTAATCGTGTGAACCAGTGCTGCCCGAAGTGGATTTAGATTAACTCACGCTGCAGAAGATTGGTTATATTTTGTGTCTAAGCCTGCACATTATGGAAACTACTGTACTGCACATCACCGTTTTGCCATCAAGTGAGAATTCAAAGTTAAATTCATATGCAGAATTACATAGAATCTCTACAGGTGAATTAAACACCTCTGACAGTTGCGTATCAAAATGAATAGGATTCTGTGTTTCAAGGCGAAATGTTAAGATGTGACGGGAGTTCAGAAGCGTGACTATTGTACAAGGAATGAACTAGCAGTGAGGGGGGGAGGAGGGTGAGGACAAAAGGAAACACAACCCCTATAAAAAGTTTCGCCTCAGCCAGATCCACAAGCTTACAGATCATATTGAAGAAAGGCTGCTGATGTGATATGCATTTTGATGTCTGCCGGCTATGCTAATATTTGATCTAGATATAAATGTAGCGACGTCTGCATAACTACAGGGGCAATCTACATTGACCGAGTGTTCTAGTCTACACAGTGTTCTGTCTTTCTGATGTTTGTTCTGTTTGTTTGATCGTTCGGCTACGAAAATTCTGTGCATGTTTTCAATCCATCCAGGCTGACGCAATGGGGAAATAACGAGATTATGTCGGGGAGAACAGGGCAAGAGGAAGATAAATGCTTTTAGCCAATCTCATGTGCAATTTATAAACTGCAGTACAGACAAATCAGACAGACAGCACTAGTTCTGAAACGTCGGGGTATTAGCCCCAATACAGGTCGGAAATTTAAAATATTCCTACAAAATAAAAGTACTCAAAATAAGTTTAGTGGTAAAAAAATGTATGCATATGTATATACACGTATATAAATGAGAATATGAAATATACGAGTAAAGGGATGAAATGTACAAGGTGGTCATAAAGTCTGCATACATAGGGTGATTCATAAATGCCTGTACAAACTTTGTGAGTCTGATGTAGAGGTAGAAATAAAACTAAAATGTTCTACACAACTTTTCTCGAAAATCCTTAGTTTCAGAGTTATGATTCAAAATGTCCTACCTTCCTAGGTATAAAAACATGGACTAGTAAAGCCTTTGGATGTGTCATATTTTCCTACATAGCGACTCCGTTAGATGTTTGTTATTCGTAGACCCCACTACAGTTGATTCCGTCCTGATAGGACTTTGTTTACTGTACGTAGGTATGAACTGATCTTGGAATTTGAGCGCCTTCATACGAGACCAAAAGTAGAAGTCCGGTGATCTGGCTGGCCAAGCAACTCATGTTGCACGATATATCTTACAGTACACAACTAAAGCCTACTTAACTAAAGACAAAAATGAATGTGTACTTACAAGATGTGGTACGATAGGAACTGCAACAGTGCCATACAACTAAACATACCTACGTACAGTAAACGAAGTCCTATCAGGTCGCAATCAACTGTAGTGGGGTGTACGAATAACAAACATCTACCGCAGTCGCTATGTAGGCGAACGTGACACAGCCGAAGGCTTTACTGGCCTATGTTTTTTATGCCTGGCAAGGTAGGACATTATGCATCATAACTCTGAAAATAAGGATTAGTGGGAAAAGTTGTATGGAACATTAAGTCTCAGTTCTACCTCTACATTGCACCCACAAAGTTTGTAGCCTACAAGTAGGCTACTTATGAATCACTCTGTACAGTAGGCTACATAAGCAAAGACAGCCATTTCTTTTTCAAATAATTTTTCACATTTTTTCCTTTTGTATTTTTCTCTCCGTTACCTATTCTTTTTTCTCTTTTCATCATTTTCTATTTCCCATCACTTTCCTGCTAACCTTCTTCTCCACTTCTTCCATTGTCTTTCTCATTTTCCTCTCCTCTCCTATGTTCCCTTTCTTTTCCCCTACTTTCATCACCTCTTCTTTTTCATTCTTCCCTTTTCGTTTTCTCCTCTTCTTTGTATATTCTTTTCGTCAATTGCTTTTCACCTTTTTCTAATTTTCTTCACTTCCTTTCTCTATTATTTACCACATTTTGTTCAATTTCTCCTATTTCCCTTAGCTTCATCATTTCTTCGTTCACTTTTCGTTATCTCCATTCCTTTTTCTCTCTTCTTCCTATCCTCATCTCATTTTCCTCTAATTTTCTCCTCATCCATCTCTTTTAGTTTCTTTTGTTCCTCGTATTTTCCTTTTTTCGCCCTTTCCCCTTCATCCTCAATTTTCTTATTCCCCTTGTTCTATTTCTATGTCCCTTCTTTTTATAACATTTTCTTTATTTTTGTCTTCTTTTCTTGTGTTCCTTATGTTGTTTCTTTTTTGTTTTTTTTTTCTCGTCATATTCTTTTTGTTTCCATTTTCTTTATCTCTTACATTTTACATTATTTTCCCCATCTCTTCTTTTTTCCTTCTTTTTCTCATCTTGCTCAGCTCTTCCTCTCCTGCTACTCATATCTTCTTTTCTTCTCTTGTGCTCAGAGAGTCCAGACTTCATGACCATCTTTCTCTAAATGTAAATACTCCACTTGCGTTTGATTCTACTTCCAAGCGCTAGATGTCAGTATAACGGAGAACCCGTCAGTGATCTGGTAACTCTGCTAAATGTATTTCTGTTTTCGACTGCTGGTGCGATATCAGCGCCAACTCTAGGGGAAAGAGGCAGAACCTCACACTGATGCCGGTACAGCTGGTTTGAAGGTCATTGAAATGACATCAAAAGTACCGAAGAGCAATGTTCGTACTTATAATTTCTGTACGTTGATTAAACCAGACGTAAATAAAGCTTGATTTCCCACAAGCCATTTAACAACATGTAAAATACGTAATGAAAGAATGCTGCTTCTTTTTACGTAAAATAACGATGTATTATGTGACTGAATTTTGCACCGGCATCTCGAAATGTGAAGTTTTAATACGAATTCAATTAAGTTCGATCTTTGTTTTACTAGTAAATTCAGAGCGGTCGTGGAGACTAAAGCGGCCGTAAGAGGTTTACCAGACGAATACCCACTGCGCCGTTGTCAAATATAATGATTTTCGTTTGAAATCCATTTCTGTATTATTAATTAAAAGTTTTTGTTCTTAAAAAGAGAAAGTCTTTGATTCATTTTATTTTGCAGATGGTTTCGAAGTATACATTAACTGGGCTTTCACAGCTTTCGTTGTTATTGCTTAAACAATATTTTAAAATTAACAGCAAAGAAGATTTGAAATTAAATTTCAATATTGCTGAATATGAAACTGTCTTAAAACTTCGGGGCAAATATGGCAAATGCTCTTGTTATCGGTATGTTATTGCCATCTGGAGCTGAGTTGGCATTCACACTTTTTTAAACTAAAATGTAGAGTCTAGTTCTCTGTAGAGATTATTAATTATCATATTTTTACTTTATTGTTATAAAATAATTCCTAGAAATATTGCATACTACATAGTCAAGTTTAACTACACTTTAATTCTAATATCACTCACAACAGTTTAATCAAATACTGCTATCATTGATTGTTCGTGGGTTATTATTGGCGGTGTAAAACATTCACTACATCATTGGAAAAAGAACTAAAGAAGAGACTAGTGAAGTGCTTTGTGTGGAGTGTGGCATTGTATGAGGCAGAAACATGGACATTACGACGAAGTGAAGAGAAGCGAATAGAAGCATTTGAAATGTGGATATGGAGAAGAATGGAACGTGTGAAGTGGACAGACAGAATAAGAAATGAAGCTGTGTTGGAAAGAGTGTGTGAAGAAAGAATAATACTGAAACTGATCAGGAAGAGGAAAAGGAATTGGTTGGGTCACTGGATGAGAAGAAACTGCCTACTGAAGGATGCACTGGAAGGAACGGTAAACGGGAGAAGAATTCGGGGTAGAAGAAGATATCAGATCATAGACGACATTAAGATATATGAATCATATGAGGCAACGAAGAGGAAGGCAGAAAATAGGAAAGAGTGGAGAAAGCTGGCTTTGCAGTGAAAGACCTGCCCTTGGGCAAAACACTAAATGAAGTGAATAGAAAAGTTTTTACCGAAACACAAAAATTATAATTAAGTAATATCGGGAAAGAAATAACAGAAAAAAATAAAAATTAACATACAAGAGAGACAATGGGAAAAATAAATAAACTCGGAAATAACACTCATCCGGAAGCATATATAAACATTTTAATGTTTGCAAACTACCAGGTTATTATACAAAAAAAAAAAGTGAAAATTTTATACAACATGTAATACAGTATATCATTTAAACCAATTATGTGAGAAATATAATTTTAAAATATCAAGAAAACTAAAGTTATATTCTTTAAAGGAGGATAGCCAATACGTTCTAAGATCATTATAAATGAAAATGCAACTGAACAAATGTCTAATTTGTACTTTTTAGGATTTGGTATAACTTATGAATGAGAAAAAGATGTAGATAACAAACTTAATAAATTCCAAATGATGTGTGGTATAATTCAGAGAACATTAAAAAATAAAACAAGACACAGAAAGCTGAAGTTTTATAAAGTACCTACGACTACATCTGTTCTAACCTATGGAAGTGAATCATGGAATTAATAAGAAATACAATAACAACAACGGATACTGCAGAAATGTAATTTTTAAGAAAGGTAAAATGTTGCATATTACTGGATCAAATAGGGAATGGAAATAAAATAACATACCTGAACATACTTTCTATTAGCGATCGTATATAAGGAAACAACAATGGATGTAACATATTGAAAGCATGGGAAATCACAGAATAGTGAAACAAATACTAAAAAATAAACCAGACGAAGATGAGAAGTGGGAAGATCCAGAAACAGACGGCTGAGTTAAGACGGAACAGGCTGCAAGCCTAATCTCTAATAGTGAAGAAAAAGAAGAAGAAATTAAATAACAAATGATGGTTGAGAGAAATTCCAAGGATGATATAATAGATATTCGACTACCAACTTTCAGATAACATTTTAGAATTCAGTACACTTCAGACGTAGCGGAAAGACCATGCAACGTAACACCACAGTCTAGTATATACAGTCACGAAGCTTGAGTTTATGAGGGTACTAGGAACAATAGACTGTGCAGATACTATTTCGCATTGTCTGTAATGAGGCGATAGTAGCGATCCTAGTGGTTAGCAACTATCTATGGATGCATATTTACTACGTATTGAGCTTCGTGACTATATACTAGACTGTGGTAACAGTCCCACTCTTGTTACTAAAACTACCATTCTTGTTCAAGTCTTGAATATCTACATAGTAGGCAGTGGTTAGGAAATTTACTCTTACCCAATAATTGAAAAGGAAAATATTGTTACAGGGAGGCAATAACAAGATTACTCCATTGCACGTTTTCAATAAAGCCAAATATTGTTTTAGATGCGTATCAGGAGGGATCTTTCGAGAGTTTTGATGTCCTTTCTGAGTATATAAGGCCTTATCACAACTGCTGATCTCTATAATATTCGATAGTCGATACACTCCTTTCCATCCGCCCGAGGATCGTGATTGTAGCGGAGGCGAGAGCTGTTTACAATCTTGGTGAAGTACTTTGGAGATCTTTGTTGGATATCCCGAGGCCTTCTTATTCCTTGCTGTATGGATTTCGTATTGTGCGTGAGAGGCCGTCCCTAGTGACTACAAAACACGCTAAAGAGCGTTAGGGAGTATTGGAAAACGGTGGTTGTAAGGTTTGCGTTGTAATTTTATTAGAAATATCAGTTACCAACAGGATGTCAAGAAATGACATGTACTTTAATTATTTTATGTAACATCGTTTTCGTTAATTGTGCTACTAATGGGTGGCCACATTTTTAGTTACAAAATAGCACCTAATGGGAAAGTTTCTTATTCAAAGGATGGGAAGTTAGTCTAGAAAAACCTTTAGATACATAAGACTAAAAAAAATATCTACGGTATGAAAAATTCAATGAAGATAAAGATAAAGGGACAGTATGATGCCATAAGGAGAAACACTGATCCAAAACTTGAGAGAAAAAAGAGATGGCAATAACAATATCGGCTTTAATAACAATGACTATGGCAATGACATAATGACGGTAAAAATTACGTCACTAATGTTCAAAATTACGACACTGGCCATTAAAAATACAACACTGACGATGAAAACTACGACACTGAAAAATATAAGATCAACTATGTATATTACGACACCAACAATGAAAATTGCAACACTGAAATAATACAAGACCAACTACGTATATTACGACACAAACAATGAAAATTACAACACTAACATAATACAAGACCGAGTATGTATATTACGACACCAACAATGAAAATTACAACACTGAAATAATACAAGACCAACTATGTATATTACGACACCAATAGTGAAAATTACAACACTGACATAATACAAGACCAAGTATATATGTTACGACACCAACAATGAAAATTACAACACAGAAATAATATAAGACCAGCTATGTATAAGACATCGACCATTAAAATCATGATACTGAAATAATACAAGACCAACTATGTATATTACACAACCAACAATGAAAATTACAACACTAAAATAATACAAGACCAGCTATGTATAAGACATCGACCATTAAAATCATGATACTGAAATAATACAAGACCAACTATGTATATTACACAACCAACAATGAAAATTACAACACTAAAATAATACAAGACCAGCTATGTAGTTAGTTAGTTAGTTAGTTAGTGGGGTTTAAAAAAGGGCGCGTCAGCATCTATGGCTATTTGCGCCCTTACCAGCTATGTATATTACGACACCGACCATTAAAATTACGATACTGAAGTAGCACAAGACCAACTATGTATATTACGACACCGACGATGAAAATTACAACACAGAAATAATATAAGACTACGTATATTACGACACCGATCATTAAAATTACGATACTGAAATAATACAAGACCAACTATATAGGCCCTATATTACGACACCGACTATGAAAATTACGACACTGAAATAATAAAGGGCCAACTACTGCATGTATATTACGACATCGACGATGACAATTACGACACGGACGATAGAAGTTACCACACTCGCAATAGAAATTACTACACTGGCGATGGAATTAGAAGACCGACTATCAATATTACAACAGCGACGATGAAAAAGACAACATCGACGATGAAAATACGACATTGATGTATAGTGTAACGACTATAAATATTACAGTACAACAATGCAAATTAAAACACTCGCGATGAAATTTACAACACTGGCGATGAAATTTACAACACTGGCGATGGAAATTAAAAGCTCGACTTATCAATGTTAGGTCATAGGTGATGAAAATGACCACACTAGCAATATATTTTTTTTAGTAGGTTATTTTACGACGCTTTATCAACAGCTCAGGTTATTTAGCGTCTGAATGAGATGAAGGTGATAATGCCGGTGAAATGAGTCCGGGGTCCAGCACCGAAAGTTACCCAGCATTTGCTCATATTGGATTGAGGGAAAACTCCGGAAAAAACCTCAAGCAGGTAACTTGCCCCGACCGGGAATCGAACCCGGGCCACCTGGTTTCGCGGCCAAACGCGCTGACCGTTACTCCACAGGTGTGGGCACTAGCAATAGGAATTACAACACTGGTGATGGGATTACAAGACCGATTATCAATATTAGGTAACCAGCGATGAGTATTACGACAACGACGATAAAAATTACAACACCGACGTATATTACAGAAACTGCTAAGATTATTACGACACAACAATGAGAATTACTACACTCACGATAAAAATTACAACACTGACGATGAAAATTACGTCTCTGTTTTTGAACATCACTAAACAACTGACGATAACAATGTCAATAATGGTAGCAAAACCAACGATAAAGAAGACACCTGCCAATAGCGACGGCGAGGACACCGAGAATAATTATGAGCAATTACAATGACAAAAATATCGACAGCACCGTCTACAACGACGACACTGACAAAGACGGCTATAATATACCGATAAGAAAGACAATGACAATGATAGTGACAGCTAATAAGAAACAAAGGATGACAATGACAATTAAGGGGTTAGGTACAGCTTACAGCAGTAAAATTTTTGGAAAATTCAACTTTTTTTCTCCATTACTGTATCTTATACAATAATGAAAATTGGTATGTGTAAAACACTGTCCTTCTGCTATATGAAGAAAATATTTTTACGATTTACAAAAAATATTTACATTCTTTTTTCAAAATTCAAAATGGTGCCAGTTTACTGAGCAGTGATGAAGCGTTTCCCTCATAACTCATAAACTTGTTAACTTTTTCATGTTCTCTCTCTTTTATTTTATTGCTGAAATTCATGTTTACAATATCATGCTCTTTCAACTACATTCCTTAATAAAGAATATATTTTTTTATTTTGTGTTAGAAGGGAATACTGATATTTGACAATTTTTAAAATGAATTTATTTTTTATCAGACAATCTATCAAGGTAGAGAAGTGATCTTGCATCATATTGTAGGTATGACATGCATAAATACACACAAAAAATTTCATCACAGAATGGTGGATAGTTTTTTAGTTATGTGGGAAACGCTTCATCACTGCACAGTGAACTGAATTTTGGGGGGAGGGGGCGGAAATATAAAAAAAAAATTGTAAATATATTTTTTTTCATATAGTTACACATATTAATTTTCATTATTGTACAAAATACAGTAATAGAGGAAAAAATGTTGAATATTTCCAAAATTTTACTGCTGTAAGCTGTACCTAACCCTTAAGGCGAAAATGATCACAGTGACGACATCGATGACGCCAATGACCACGACATGTCCTTCTGAGGTAAAAGGCAATGTTAGACGATACTGAAGGACCTACATTTCTTCTACCTCCTTCCTCTCCTCTCTTTCTGTTAGGATTCTCGCTACTCTCACCGTCTTTTTATCCTGCATATCTACAATTTCTTTCATTATTTTCATGTGCAACAGAAAAGCTACTGTCGCCACTGAACCATGGTCTGGGTATATAATTCAAAGTAGGTCTATTCCGTTCCCTTTGACCGCATTCTTCTCCAGCTCCAACAGTTTAACACGTCCCTACACTAGTCCGTGTTGTGGCGACACTACACTCCCCAATAAATGTACAGCGACCACCCCATCCTGTCCGGCTCCGCCCCTCTGTTTCATCACCACCACCCCCTCATTGCAGCACACAATTCCCTGCAGGGAGGTGGACCACCTGATTGAATGCTTTGCAGGCTCATTCGCTCTGTTGCCAGATTTATCTCGACGTTCGAGATTTACATATAAACAACTGTGGTTAGCATTACACTCGGAAAATGGTATTCTTCACTGTAAGGTTCTAGCCGAATCAAAGGGGACCTAATTTCGACCATCGACAGATGCTGTAAGATAGGTGGTAACCGAAGCTTTACTTAGAATTCTTCTGTATGCTGTTATTCTGGTTCTATCATTGGTACATAGATTAACCTTTATTATCCTTCACTGTAAGGTTCTAGCCGAATCAAAGGGGACGTAATTTCGACCACCGACAGATGCTGTAAGATAGGTGGTAACCGAAGTTTTACTTAGAATTCTTCTGTATGCTGTTATTCTGATTCTATCATTGGTACATAGATTAACCTTTATTATCCTTCACTGTAGCCGAATCAAAGGGGACCTAATTTCGACCACCGACAGATGCTGTAAGATAGGTGGTAACCGAAGCTTTACTTAGAATTCTTCTGTATGCTGTTATTCTGGTTCTATCATTGGTACATAGATTAACCTTTATTATCCTTCACTGTAAGGTTCTAGCCGAATCAAAGGGGACCTAATTTCGACCACCGACAATGCTGTAAGATAGGTGGTAACCGAAGCTTTACTTAGAATTCTTCTGTATGCTGTTGTTCTGGTTCTATCATTGGTACATAGATTAACCTTTATTATCCTTTCATCGTCTATTAAATTTAAAAAAATCCATACTTTAAAATGCAATACATATACAAGGTTAACAGTAAGTAATGTCATTAATTTCAGGAGGTTATTCTTTGAGATATTTCAATAAAAAAAGTTTAATGAAATTTTGCTCGTTTTTGCTTCCTTTCCGAGAAAGAAATTGTTTTATGTGAAACATCTCATAGCGTTTTTGAGAAAGCTTTTGAATTTTCAATAAGCTCAGTCAATTTAAGAGAGCAATGTATTATGATATTAAATTATTAAAAGAATTTTAGTTTCTTCCTTTAAATGTGCAGAAATTTGATCCGAATATATGTAACGTTTTAAAATTCCTTTTCAGAACGAAAAGTTACGTTTGTTGGAATCAAATTTTTGCACATTTAAAGAACAAAACTAAAATGTATGTATGTATGTATGTATGTATGTATGTATGTATGTATGTATGTATGTATGTATGTATGTATGTATGTATGTATGTATGTATGTATGTATGTATGTATGTATGTATGTATGTATGTATGTATGTATGTATGTATCCAATGCCTACCCACTTCACTTTACGTGATTCGGGTTCCGCATATTGCGGATAGATGGCAGGACTATGACCCATTTTCTGGTTGTACACCACTTCGGCGGGCCACACTGTACATGATGTGTACCTGTGGAGAGTTATGTCGTGTACTAGGGTGAGTGTGTAAGTGTAGTGTCTGGAATGATGATGATGATGATGATGATGACGGTGATGATGATGATGGTGATGAAGATGAAGAAGGGAGATGGGGAAACCCAGTGCCGGCACCTAGCCTGTCGAATAGCACCAAGGGGGCAGCAAGGCTTAACGTCCCCGTCCGACGGACTAATCACTGTCAATAGTGACACATGCCTTCTCTTCATATGCACTGCGGAGAGATTTGGGATTTACTACAGGCATTTTGGTGCATAATCTAGTGATTAGAAGTTGTAAACCGCCACTTTTCCTAGTCCCGAGGTAGAAATTTTACATGAATTTTCTGACCCCGCCGGGAATCGAACCTGGGCCGGCTAGTCTGGAGGCAGACACGCTACCACAGAGCTAACTCTGAATCATTTGAATCATTTACTATCATAATACACTGTTCTCTTAAACTGGCTGAGCATATTGGGAATTCAATCAATGACTTTCCCAAATCACGCTATGAAATATTTAATATAAAACATATTTATCTCCAAAAGGAAGCAAAAGCGAGCAAAATTGCACTAAACGTTTTGTTTCAAATATCTCAAAGAATAACCCCCTGAAATTAATGACATTACTTGTAATGGTTATTCAACTTCTGGTTAATCAAGGGATCTTAATCAATTAGCGAGCGAAGGGAGCATAGGCGCCGATTTTTGGGGGGGGGGGGTAGCACTTTCTACTCCCTCAACTTATAGGGCCAGGGACATCGGCCCCTAAATAAAATTAATAGAGGGCCTTCGCCCACCCCTCTCCCCACCCAAGTAAGTCCAAGAGAGATTCTTCGTATTGAAAAACTAATTTGATTGAAAAATGAAACAGAACTTAAGCTAAGAAAGGATATTTCAGATTCATAGAGATGGCCAGCTGTCGCATTGAATATATTAGTGACGCAACCCACAATGTCCCTCCCTTTCTTTCCTTTGTATTTGAGATAGGCGAAACACATCATGCAATGGTAACTCCCCTTATTTGTCTATGATCCACATTTTTTCACTTCACTTAAATTTTTTCAACTGTTGCGACCGAACAGTGCTGCTCTTGAGTAGAGTCACATAAGTAGGCTTGGAATGTTGGGGACCAATAATAATAATAATAATAATAATAATAATAATAATAATAATAATAATGATGATTTATTTAACCTGGCAGAGTTAAGACCATAGGATGCGTTACGATGATTTCAAGTTGACTACTATCCGTTTACCAGTCAGTACTCTAGCATGCATAAACAGTGCACCTGCTGAATATTCCGTTTGCCAGTCACTACCGTAGCATGCGTAAACAGTGTATCTGCTGAATAATAATGCCGAAGGTTAAAGGTTCTCAGACGCATATTTTTGTAGCGGAATTTGGTGAGTGTTTTGAAGTGAATGACATTGTATAACATTATATGTAAATTATGTAATACAAACATACGAGGTGACAAGCGATATTATATACAGACACATTGTAGCTCAAGAAAAGAAAGGAGGAAACAAACCCACGAATAATTATATGATAATTCTTCTAGATATAACGAAAGGTAGGCCTACGTAAACATACAGAGCTCCTACAAAATACCTTTCCGGTTTCAAATACATGTCATTTACGTTCTATGAATCTGAGATGCATGAAAATAGTACCAATGGAAAGGGAAACTCAAAAAGTTTAGTTCCTTACCTTAAAAATGTTCGATGTATTCCCCCTTGGTAACACGGCACACATCAAATCTATAGTCAAGTTCCACGTAGGTACGCGGATTTTCCGACCCCCAGATTCTGAGGTTATGTCTGTTCAGCTTACCAGAAAGATGAAAAGTGGTTTCGTTAGAAAACACCACAGAACGAATAAATCCTTCATTGTTTTCAATTAAAAAAACCTAAAGTTTTCAATTATGCAGAAATTTATTCGTAGCACTTTGTCCTCTGGTTTTAGGGCTTGCAGTAACTGTAGCCGGTACGGATGAAATCGCAACCGCTTGGAGTTACTTGCATAAGTAATAATTTTCATTTTATTCGTGGAAAATTCCAAATAAATATACCGGTAACTCGAATTTTTTAATTTCCCTAAAAAATTTACAAGCAACTAATGTTTCTCGTAAATTTATCCATAACCTCGAAAACTCTCCTGGCATTACCTATGATGTGTTATCATTAATTCCTAATGTATCCAGTCCATCTAAAATACTGTGTATATTTCCGTTTGTCACCATTTATCTATTCGTCTATCCATTAAACGTCCTACGAACAAACACCTACCTTCCGTCTTGCAATATATATATATATATATATATATATATATATATATATATATATGTGTGTGTGTGTGTGTGTGTGTTTGTGTGTGTGTGTGTGTGTGTGTATGTAGAATACAGGTAAGCAAATTGTTCCAGCATTAAGGACCGTGCCGTGTCGAGTCTCGAATCAAAACAAGTGAAAAACAGTAAAGATGGCTATGTAATGTATTCCGAATAAATTATTCCTGGACCAGGGACTTTAGCTAGCTTGGTAGATACTGAAAAATATCAAGTTAAAATAAGTAATGTGTTTGATTAGCGAATAATTTTTTTTCCCCCCTGGCCCCAAAAAAAATTGTACTTTCCCTTGCACAAAAATAAACAGCGAATGAAAGGGAAATAATTTCCCTGGAATGATTACGTACTTCACAAACATCTCTGTAAAGCCACCAGCGTAGCTCGTTCGGTTAAGACGCTTGCCTACCGATTCGGAGCTGCGCTCGGGCGCGGGTTCGATTCCCGCTTGGGCTGATTACCTGATTGGGTTTTTTCCGAGGTTTTCCCCAACAGTAAGACAAATGTCAGGTAATCTATGGCGAATCCTCGGTCTCATCTCGCCAAATATCATCTCGCTATCACAAATCTCATGGACGCTAAATAACCTCGTAGTTGACACAGCGTCGTTAAATAACCAAGTAAAAAAAAACATCTCTGTATAGTAAGTGGGCATTCATTTCTTCTCGCAACGTTACGGAACGGTTTTTAACCACTTACCTGTATTCTAGAGTCGTTTCTGTATGTACGTATCTGACCATTTTATTTTAGCCAGTTTTTCAAATTGTTTCTATTTTCACACTCCCGGTACTCTCTATTAACCAATCAACTCATTTAGAACAGCCCTGTGTTTACAAAGATGGGAACACTCCAACGAATACACCTTCGAAGTAGAAAACCGCCACTTCAGAATTACAGGTATATAATACAGATTGTTAAAAATGCTGCCTTCAGCATTCAAATCAATATATATTTCTGTTTTTATTTATGGCACATGTATCGGCACAGACATCCTTCACTAAACGTAGCAAGTTAGTTGATAAGTACACTTACGTTTCATCTGAATGAAGTTCAGCTGCTCGATGGCCCTCAGAACTGACTTGTCTTCAAGTGTGAGGTCAAACTCGTGTGAAATTCTGGGTGACGTCACAACATCCTTGTGCCAAGTGATGTCCACGTTCGCAACCCTTGTGATGAGCATGGAGCCAACCTGAAAATATTAATTATTCCATTTCACACTACGACGAATTTGAAAACTTTATAGTCTTATAGATAAAAATAATTAACCCTAGAATGCTATCGTACGAAATTTTGACGTATAATGGATGAACAATTCATCCCCACTATTTTTCCCGCCAAGCGAGTCCCTTTTTCTTTTAGTTATGCTTCGCCACTGCATTTCATACATTAGACATACAAGGTGTTAAGAAAAAAGTATTCAATATTTTAGGAGGTGCTAGTATGCATCAAAACAAGGAAAAAATGTCTAATAAACATGGGTCCTACAACACACACTTTCTGAGATCTAAACACTTGTTCATAGGAGGTGCTCAATGTGACGTCCATTCATGGTAATGCTTCCTCTGCCCTTCGGCGTAAGGAATCACGCACTCTTTGTGAAATTGACCTGGTTGTTCTTGATAACAAAAAGTCTAGGGAATTTAGGTTTGAGGAACGAGCAGGCCAAGGTGTGGGGCCTCCCCAGTCAATCCAGCAGTCCTGAAATGTCAGCGTCAGGTGTTCACGCTCATTGCGGAAAAAATGTGTTGGTGTGCCATCATGCATGAACCACATCTGTAGTCTTTGCTGACATGGCACATACTCCAGCAAGGTAGGCAATACATTAATTAGAAAATCCTGATAACGAGCCCCAATTAATCTCTGTGGTAGCACGTATGGCCTTTAATCTATCGCCGATAACGCCTGCCCATACGTTGATTGAGAATCGGTGCTGATGCCTTGTTTCTTCATCTACATGGAAATGTTTATCAGCCCACACATGCTGATTACGAAAATTCACATCACCATCTCTGCTGAACCCTGTTCATATCCGCAACCAGACTTTTCTTTTCAGTATTCCTTGCGACGTATCAGTATTCCATGTCAGGGGTGTCAATTACGGTATGATTATCTGGTAGCCTGCTGTATTGTGGGGCAGAAAAATGCATTGCCATAAATGGATGTAACGTTGAGCATCTCCTATGAACAAGTGTTCAGATCTCAGAAAGTATGTGTTGTAGGACTCATGTTTATTGGACATTTTTTCCTTGTTTTAATGCATACTATCACCTCCTAAAATATTGGATACTTTTTAACACCCTGTATAGATAAGAAGGCAGAGAATTATGCAAACATAATAGAGGTAGTTGTAAGTTTCTTTAATGACATTTTTAATTGCAGAGATTATTCAGTTTAAAGTGTGGAATATACTGAAGATTCTTTCAAAATTCAACGCGATCAAACTAGCAGTTTTGTATTTAGAAAATGTAAGAATTTATATTTTTCTGACTTTTAGACCATCTAATCTGTGCAATAGAACCTAAAATCAAATTTCGCAATAATGTATGTATGTAATAGGCCTAAACTTCCCGCATGGAATGCTATACAATACACTCTTCAGGAGCAATACTACCAACATCCCTTTATATCGGTTGGAAGCCTCATTTTGCCAGTTGCCGTCACTCCCCCACCCATGATTATTCAGACAGAAAGAACGCTACCCTGAAGGTTAGTCATCACCCTAATAACTGAATAGTCATAGAGAAATAAGGGGCTGCAATGGGGATGATCAGTTTCTCATATGGGAATTATACGAAGGGGTGAAGACCTCCCCTACTACAATATGCTGTTTTTCCTGAATATCTTAACAATAATATAACACACTTTTGTTTTATATGAAGGGTCACACATGCTGAATTGTGGTTTCTCGCCACTTCAAAGACGGGGGTAAAGGGGAAAATCTGAATTGCAGACATGCAGCAAGGAGTGGTACAACATATGATGATACTGCGATTTCTTTTATGTAGAATTCATTTTTCTCCGTACCGAGTATGAACACCTGTTTTGGCATCTGTGGTAAAATAAAAAAAGCGGATGAATTTCAAATGTTTATTATGAGCCACAGCTGAATGCTAATGTTGTTAGTAGTTAGGCCATGAACCAGTATGACTTGTGCCACCACGCCCAATGACACCACCTCCTCTCGCTACGAGCATGAGGGCATCGAATTTGTGTATTAAGTTAGCCGTGTTACGCGGCCTCTCAGTAATATCTCGGCATCGAGAGCAGTTACAGACGTATGTGACCAGTCGCTTTATTTGTAACCAACAGTTCTGCAATAATAAAGTGACCATTTATCTCATGTACTAATGCACCAATGGAGTGTAAGAATTTATTGAGTTTTAACCAATCGAAGTCCTGTACCAACTGCAATCTTCTCGCATCGGACGTGCATTTGTTTAATATATATATATATTTTTTTTTTCGCTCCTGATGTTCAGATGCTGTATTTTTTCATTGTTTCTTTAACAATATTGTGGGCCGTGATATTGCATAATGGCCGTGCTAGGAAATGTAAATATTATACATCTTAATTTATAACGTAAATACTTCTGTATGTTATAAATTATTTATAAATATATTCGCCAAAGTCTTATTCAAATATCACATGACTTCTCACCCTGTCAATAAGAAAATTTATTAAATGAAATTACCTAGTTAAAAATAAAATGTTATAATCGCAAATATTTGTTTAATTTTGCTGTTTCACTCATCATCATAATTTTTGCAGCTACTGTTAAACTGGACCCATGAATTTCGTACCGAAGGAGGCCAAGACAATACCGGGCAATGAAGTGCAGGGTGAATCAAAAGTCTGGAACCATATAAATATCTTCCATATGCTTGATTTTCGATTGCTATAGGTGTTACCAGTATTTGTAAGACCAAATGCTCTACCAGTGACACATTCGATTGTAACTATCAATCGTTTCAAAACCCGCCATTTTGGATGCAACTTTGAAATTTTAAATGGAAAGGGGGTCACGTAGGTACTCAAAATCATGCAACATTTTCTGAAAAAATCAATGGTGCAACCCGTTTTGAGATATCTCTGTTCGTTTTCAAGTTATTTAAAGATAACTGTCATAGTGACACAAATATTAGTTACTGCATCTACAGATATTTTGTAACATGGTACAGTACTAAGGAGGCTTTGGTTATTCTGGTAATTAACTTTTCCTGTTTGATTACCCTGTGACAGTTTCAAAGCAATGTTGTGATTATATGAAGCTTTCCTATAACAAATTTCTTAATTTTCGTGATGGCGTTATCGAAAGAGGGAAGAATTGATATCATTCTTCATTCTGATGGTTTAAGCCACAGAAATGTTGCAGCAGACTGGATGAACATTTCCCTGGTCATTGGATTGGTCGGCGTGAACCAGTAGAATGGCCTGCCAGGTCTCCAGATTTAACACCCCTTGATTTTTTCTTTTGGGGTTACATAAAAAGCTTGGTATATGAAGAGAAAATTGAGAATGTGGAGAGAACATTTTGTAGCATTTCAGGGGTGACTTTAGCACAGGCTTCAATGATACGGTTCTTTAAATGTTCCACATTCTCGAATATAAAACACGATTGCACCGTAAAAAAAGGTCCGTTCAAAAGCAGAAAAGGGCAAAAAATGCACCAAGAGATAGAACATTTCCTCAAATGACGAATAGATAACAAAAGACTGAAAAATAGAGTAAAAAAAGAGCCAAATGAAAGTAGGCTGTATTGGTTCGTGTTGAAGTGAAACGAGTTTATATTGTTTCCTGCATTGTCTTTGATGTCTCAGAAAACAGATATATTTCATCAACTTCCGAGCCCTAATTATTATTATTATTGTCACTACCAACCATCTCTCTTTGTTGTCGTAGCTATGTGATGGAAGTCAAAGGAACAATGTTTATGCTAGATGGGGGATAGCAGGGGCCTAAATAATAAGAACTGTTGATTTTGAATTAATATATTATGCCTGCAGTGTTGTTTCAGAAGTGATGCATGTTTAAGGGGTAAACAGTTAGGGAAAACAGTTCGCCGAACAATGGACATTATGACAAACGGCAATGACTCGTATCTTGTGCAGTTAGCTGTGTGTTGAAAGACCCACCCCGCAATTGAGGAATTATAAAAATACACACGCCACTGCAAATCGACGATAATTCATCGTTACTGCTTTGTTTTTGCGTAATTTTGCAGGATCAAATATTTTTATCTATCAGTTGTTACAGCAGCGCGAGGGATTAGCCCTTGGTGAATTAACATTTGGTTTGGTTTTAGCACCCTTTGGATTTTCCCCGTTGTCAGTGTCAATTGGCATTTTACAGTGGCAGAATCGTTGCTGGATTCATAGAAAAACACTGCCGCAATGATCAGTGGGTGTCGAATTTCGGGAGCAGGCAGCTGAATCTGTGCAGTTCTGTTTCATAAGGCACGTAAGGTCTTTGTTCTTTGAAAAGGGTAGATCGCACAATCAAAGAAAGGGCTAAATAATTAATCAATGATATATAAATGAGTGAATAAATGTATGTATTAATTCGAAAAATAAATTAATAATGAAAGAAGGAATGGATGAATAAATGTATGCATAAATAAATAATTGAATAAATGAATGAATGAATAAATAAATAGAAGAATAAATAAAAATAAAATGAATGAATAAATGAAGAAATGAATGCATCAATAATTTAATAAATAAGTGAATAAAAGAATTAATAAAAATAAAATGAATGAATAAATGAATGAATGAATGAATGAATTAATTAATAAAAAGGGATGAATAAATGAATGAATACATAAATAAATAATAATTGAACAAATGTATGAATGAATTCATTAATTAATAAAAAATGAATGAATGACTAAATGAATGCATAAATAAATAATTGAATAAATTAATTAACAAATAAAAACAAGGAATGAATAAATGAATGAATAAATAATTGAATAAATGAACGAATAAATTAAGTAATAAATGAAAATAAAATGAATTAATGAATGAATTAATTAATTAATGAATAAATAAATAAATCAATTAATAAACGAATGCATAAATAAATAATTGAATAAATGAATTAATAAATAAAAACGAGCAATGAATGAATAAATGAATGAATAAGCAAATGAATGCATAAATAAATGACTGAATAAATGAATGAATAAATTAAGTAATAAATAAATATAAAATGAATGAATGAATAAATGAATAAATAAATTAATCAATTAATAAACGAATGAATGAATAAATCAATGAATATACGAATGCACAAATAAATAATTGAATACATGAATTAATAAATAAAAACAAGGAATGAATGAATAAATGAATGAATGAGTGAATAAGCAAATGAATGCATAAATAAATAATTGAATAAATGAATGATTAAATTAAGTAATAAATAAATATAAAATGAATGAATAAATAAATAAATAAATAATTTAATAAAGGAATGAATAAATAAATCAATGAATAAACAAATGAAAACTATTGAATAAACGAATAAATAAATAAATAAATGAAATGAATAAATAAATAAATAAAATAAATAAACAAAAAAGATAGACAGACAGACAGCTAGATAGATAGATAGATAGATAGATAGATAGATAGATAGATAGATAGATAGATAGATAGATAGATAGATAGATAGATAGATAGATAGATAGAGTAATAAGTAGCAAAATGAAAGTGAAGACTATATAATTAATCAATACCGTACATAAATGAATGAATAAATGTTTGTACTAACACGATGAATAAATAAATAGATAAATAAATAAATAAATAAATAAATAAATAAATAAATAAATAAATAAATAAATAAATAAATAAAGTGGACGCATTCATTCCCTCCCAGATTACTCTACCTGTAGGAAGGCGGCGGAGTCCGTCTCCTTGAGCGCCTCGATGCAGAACTGCAGCAGCCCCGTGGTGTGTTGCAGTTTGCACGTGCACGTCGACACTTGCTCCTTGAGGGTGCGCAACTTCATCTCCTTGCTCTGTCGGATGAACTCCAGCAGCTCCTGCTTGCGTCTGTGAATCGCCTCGATTAGCGCGTCGCACTGTGACGACACCTGAGTCTCAAATTCAGAGCAATTCTCCTGAAACAGAACACAAACATTCATATTTACTCCCTGCATGATAACAGTTCTTCTTAAAACACAATCATTGCTTACCAGAAAAGGGCTCTTCTTAAACAAAACACAGAATTCCCTACATGATAACAGTTCCTTTAGAAATACACTTTGATAAATTTCTTACAAGACAACAGCTCTTATAAAACTCTCTACAAGATAACAGTTCTTCTAAAATCACAACTTTGATAATTTTATTATTCTTTACAAGATAACAGATCGTCTAAAACAAGACACAAAACTCCCTATATGATAACAGTTCTTCTAAAAACACAATCTATGATAATTAATCTTTACAAGATAATGGCTTTTGTAAAACAAAACACAAAACTCTTCACAAGGTAACAGTTCTTCCAAAATCGCAACTTTGATAATTATTCTTTACAAGATAACAAGATAACAGCTTATCTGTGGCACGCTAAGTATACCTCTTCATAGAACATCTTGTTATTCATCATCTTTTACAATATCCACCTCGCGTCAATGGAATTCCTTGTCCCAAAATATTAGGGGCTGCAAGACAACAAGTAGGCCTACCTTTAAGAACAGCTTAAAAGATAACCTTATTAGCATTTCACTCCAATCATACTGATTTAAACTATCACTGACTACATTGTTACTTTTTTCTTTAGACATCATCCTGATTGTACTGTATTTTCAAAATTGTCTCATAATAATCTCTTTCTATTATCTAATATTATTTGAAATATATTAACATTCTATGTATTTTAGTTTAATTCTGCTACACAGTTTATTTCAGTGTTTAATGAATAGTTCATAGTATTTTGTTGTTTAATTCGTAAATAACTCTTGTATACATGTAACTCTCATCTAAATCAAATTGTTGAATTCTTTGTAAGTTCATGCATATGTATATACACTTTTTGCTGGTTGAGTGGAAGAGAAGGCCTTACGGCCTTAATTCTGCCAGCTAAAATAAATCATTATTATTATTATTATTATTATTATTATTATTATTATTATTATTATTAAAACGAGACACTAAACCCCATATATCATAGCGGTTCATCTAAAAACACTATCTTGATAATTAATCCTTACAAAAGACAGCTTTTCTAAAACAAAATACAAAACTCCCCACAAGATAAGAGTTCTCCTAAAAACATAATCTTTGGTAATTATTCTTTCAAAGATAACAGCTCTTCTAAAACAAAATACGAAACTCCCTACAAGATAAAAGTTCTTCTAAAATCACAAGTTTGATAATTACTGTATTCCTTACAAGATAATAGTTCGTCTAAAACATGAGTGTCCATACGCCTATAGAACCAGGAGATATTGCGCGTCAAGCATGCTCAGCTAAGGTCAATAACTTTCCATATAAAATAGGAAAAACGACCTTAAAGAATATGCGCTGCGGGTTGCTTACACCAGGGGCTACTTTGTACGAGTTACAAGGGGACATCTATCGTCTAAAACAAGACACAAAACTCTTTGTATGATAACAGTTCTTCTAAAAACAATCTTTGGTAACTAATCCTTAAATGATAATAGCTTTTCTAAACAAAACACAAAACTCCCCACAATATAACAGCTCTTCTAAAACAAAATACATTACTCTCTACAAGGTAACAGTAAAAGACAAATAATGACAATTACTTTCTACAACATGATAATTCTTCCAAAAACGCAGTCACATTTTACTCTCAACATGACAAGAGTTCTTAAAGAAACATAATTACTCTTTACAAGGTAATAGCTATTGTTAAAGAAAACAAAAATATGACATGGGCTTCATTCATAGTATCTCTGAAATTGCAGGAAACGTTTATGCTTTCGATTGGGTAATATTGTGAAATTAAGAATTTTAAGGAATTGGTTTTTATTTATGAAGATTGTGAATATGTTCGAGAGTGAAATAAATTTAACCAATTTAAATGTTGTATTATTACTGATTATTTTTCCTTTCTTCAATTATTATTAAATACATGTATATATATGTATATAGTATATTTGTAGATTTATTTACACTGAAAATTATGGTACTGTGTTTCATATGAATGATCCGTTGCTAAGCAATGACGTAAGATGTTGAAATATGTGTAACATTTTATTCATTTGGTACTTGAGCGTAAGGTTTCATATTACAATTCCCCGCAAGATAGCAGTTGATGCAGTGATAAGCAGGCAGAGTATTTTTGTTCTCAAACGTACAGCGGCTCGAATAGTTTCTTCTGGTAGGCTACATCTATTACGTCACGTCGATGCATTACGTTAGCCATGGATGGATAAGCAGGGTAATATTGTAAGCAATTACGCCTAGACCATGAATCATAATACAATACAGGCGCTCCATCGTCAATGTTGTTTATGTAAAACACCAAGTTACGACTACATTGTGATCTGATTCTAATACTGAGTAAGATGCATTTTCATTCTGACTTTTGTGTTAATATTATTTTAATTTATCAATCTATGTTATAATATATTATTGTATTTCATTTTGATCTGTATTTTGTATATATAGTGTAAAATGTAAATATTGTTAATTTATATATTGATTTTTGTTATTATAATTGTGTCACTGTAACGTCTTGTGACGTAGGAAGAACATCATCTTAGCTGCAACAAATTTTTACTGACAATTTTATGGTAAAAGATATGAATTTCATAATCTCAGAATACATATTTTTGTTTACCGTAACGGAGCTGATTTTGTTAAATGCAGTAATTGCATATATTGTATTTATAGAGTATATAGCCTACAGTTAATGTGCTTCATGTTTACTATTGTTCTATAATATATATTGTATATACTAGTTCACTATTATTATCGAACTAATTATATTTCCTGTAATAATATGTAGCACTAATATTATGTAGAGCGCTAGTTTCGCAGTGTTAGTACGTTTATGTGGTTAAAAAGTAGCTGGACAGACCATTTCAATTTAGTAGCAATCACAGTTACAGTTGTCATGATCCATTATTATTATTATTATTATTATTATTATTATTATTATTATTATTATTATTATTATTATTATTATGTACCGACTAGGTTTTACTTTTCGTAGCGTCCTGACATAAGTATTTAAGGTTAGAGTTTGAACCCTGAAACTCCAGGATATAGGGTAAACATTGGTAATTTCGTGGCAGTAGTTATTTCGTGATACTTTTTCTTTGCTCTTTTGTGAACAAACCAATGGTGTTACGAGATCCAAATTTCAGTCAAGGGATTGCATATGTTGTTTAGTTTCCAGAAACATACAGCTAAGCTTTGTGTGACCATTGTAGCTGCTTCAGTGAGCTTTTATGTTTGGAGAGAGCAAGTTTGCGTCGACTTCTCAGGCATACAAATTTTGTGGATGTTTGTAATTACATTGCAGGCTTATTACTAAAGGTAAGCATATGATATTTGGTACAAAGATTTATTGTATCTTCATGAAATTTTAGGAAATGTTTTTGGAATTTTAGATACATCTGTAGTCGCCATACAGGCTTAGCTTTACTGATAGAAATCTTAGCTGTTTAAGGCGAAATTTTGTTGAGCATTAAGTGTTACAATTTTTAAAATAGTATAAAATGTATTACAATAGGAATTTTAGAAATCTGAAGACAAGATGTGATAACAAAAAAGAAAAAGGGGACGCAATGGGTTCAGTATAGCTTCTGTTTGATTTGTTATCATGCTAAATTTCAATGATAAGTGCTAGATGACTTACTTGCAAGAATTGTGACAGAAGATGGAACATGGCTCCACCATTTTGGACCGGAGACAGAGGCAGACAATAGAGTGGCATCATGCAAATTCACCAAAGAAATAGAAATTCAAAAGTATATCTTCGGCAGGAAACGTTATGGCTACTGTGTTTTTCGATTCAGAAGGACTCTTGCTTGTGGACATCATGCCATACGGAACCAACATTAATTCTGACGGGTATGTTGCAACTCTCAAGAAACTTCAAGTTCGACTGAGTCGTGGTCGACGACATCGGAAGAAGCAGGATGTTCTGCTATTGCACGACAACGCATAGCTATATGTCA
The DNA here is from genome assembly GCF_040183065.1 of Periplaneta americana. Lineage (NCBI taxonomy): Eukaryota > Metazoa > Arthropoda > Insecta > Blattodea > Blattidae > Periplaneta > Periplaneta americana. The sequence continues at coordinate 44,887,673 of NC_091118.1, forward strand.
GTCACAAGACCACAGACCAGATCAGAAAATTCGGATAGACAACACTGAAAAATCCGCCTTACAGTCCTGAACTGGCACCGTGCGATTACCATCTCTTTGGGAAAATGAAGGATCCCTTCGCGGAACGAGGTTAGAAGATGACTCCCTTGTGCACGCTGCTAAAGAGTGGCTCAGACGTGTTGGTCCAGACTTTTACAGTGTTGGTCTACAGGCTCTCGTTTCTAGGTTACGTAAGGCAGTTGAAAGGGACAGCGATTATGTGGAAAAGTGACATTTTGTTCCTTAAGGATGCATCTACATTCTGTAAAAATAGCAAAGCTGTAGGATAAAAAATATAATTTTTAAACAAACGTTATGCATTACTTTTGGAGTTACCCTAGTAATATAGGCTATAGTAAAGTCCATAATAAAAGTGTTCACCCTTTCAGGGCAAAGAAGATCCCTTTTCAATTTCAATTTTTACTTTGATTTCATTCTTATTATGTGTTGATATGTATTTCTATGTTTTCTTGCTATGAATATCAGACGGAATTACTATGTTTGAAGTCTTGTAACAATAAATGAGAATTTCATTTGCCTTTAATGAATTTTTCCACAATTCTTCTACATCTCACGAAATTATCAATGCAATATCACGAAATTACCAAGGTTATCACGAAATAACCAACCTTTCAGCTTAAGTTGTAAAAGTGGTTTTTGGCACATATTCAAGAACGTATCCAATCTTTTATGTCTCCAGATTTGTACAGCAAGTTATCGTCTTTTAGATGAAAAAATCGGAATAAGGATATATTTACACATTTGCATTTTAAATTAGTTTTCATGAAATTATCACGAAATTACCAATGTTTACCCTACTAACCGATAACTTTCCTAACTTGTTTGGGAACAAAATTGCGCTGCGGTGGTGATAAGGCTTTACAGGTGGCAGTAACGTCTTGAACAAATTATTAAAGTATAGGACGACTCCATATATCATACGAGAGGAGAATCGTCAAAAGCAAAAGAAAGCATAACTAATAATATAAAATTAATAAAAGAAAGACAGACATAGTCCAGCAATTAATGGGATTCAAATATATCCTTTCAATTTTTTTTTTTTGCTCGTATGTAGAGACTATGAAAAATATCTCCAAACTTAACATCACAAGTTGGAAGAACACGTGATTTATGTGTTTCTGATAAAGAGATAGATGTGAAACTTCAAGAGACGTTAAATGGAGAAACATCTTGTACTACAAACTTCACAGCGTCAGTGCTGAACTCTTAAAGAATCCTGTGGGACGCGTAATCGATCCCAACGTCACAAGTGGGAGGAAGTAGTGTGGGACGAGCATGCTAGAGTACCATTTACAGCATTATCACATAATTCTGCAACAGCCAGCTCTTCCAACCCTTACGTGGAGCCGACGTACTTCATGTGGTACTTCAATGCAGAACTGCCGGATGCAGGTGCTGCAGAATTCGTTGATGAAGAGTTTACTCCTATTTTCTAAAGCTTTCATTTGCTACGGATTTAGAACCAAAACCATCTTATACGTACAGCAAATTTTTTTAAGTCTGTCCGTTCGTGTGCCATACACATTCATTGTTTCTTCACTATTTAACGAATTTTGTTAATCTTAGTATCTACAAATCAATTCAACCATAATTATGTACAGTAGTGTCAAAAAAACCGGACCGATCCTTATAGCTGATACAAAAGAATCCTGTGCTTTGTATTGTGTCAAACTGTGGTAATTTCAATATGGATAGTGAAGCCAGAGGTATGTACTGCCATTACTTACTTACTTACTGGCTTTTAAGGAACCCGGAGGTTCATTACCGCCCTTACATAAGCCCGCCATCGGCCCCTATCCTGAGCAAGATTAATCCAGTCTCTACCATCATATCCCACCTCCCTCAAATCCATTTTAATATTATCTTCCCGTCTACCTCTCGGCCTCCCCAAAGGTCTTTTCTCCTCTGGCCTCCAAAGTAACACTCTATATGCGTTTCTGGATTCGCCCATACGTGCTACATGCCCTGCCCATCTCAAACGTCTGGATTTAATGTTCCTAATTATGTCAGGTGAAGAATACAATGCGTGCAGCTCTGCGTTCTGTAACTTTCTCCATTCTCCTGTAACTTCATCCCGCTTAGCCCCAAATATTTTCCTAAGAACCTCATTCTCAAAAATCCTCAATCTCTGTTCCTCTCTCAAAGTGACAGTCCAAGTTTCACAGCCATACAGAACAACCGGTAATATAACTGTTTTATAAATTCTAACTTTCAGATTTTTTTACAGCAGACTAGATGACAAAAGCTTCTCAACCGAATAATAACACGCATTTCCCATATGTATTCTGCGTTTAATTTCCTCCCGAGTGTCATTTATATTTGTTACTGTTGCTCCAAGATATTTGAATTTTTCCACCTCTTCGAAGGATAAATCTCCAACTTTTATAGTTCCATTTCGTACAATATTCTGATCACGAGACATAATCATATACTTAGTCTTTTCGGGATTTACTTCCAACCCTGCCATTTAATATAAAAATACGCAGTTATCTTTGCCGAATAGAGGTAGAAATGTAATATTGATGTCAGATGAAAATAAAACTCTCGAAGTTTTTTCGTCTGTAAGTCTGAGGCACTGAAGGAAACAAAAGACGGTAAAAATCGAACAAATGCAATAAATTTCATTGTTACAATTAATTATACAAAATGGATATGTTTTGTGACTAGCAAACTTTGAATCTGTGACTCTGAAATTAGCTACAAGGGTCGGTCCGGTTTTTTTGTCACTACTGTACATAAACTATAACAAATTTTACTAAAAATAAACTAAAGAATAAAAATATACATAATATTTCGAAATATATTATATAGAGTGAGGCAAAGAAACGGTAGATTTTTAAATTGTGAAAGAAACTTTAGATATTGTAAATGTTATGTTTTAATTAACGACGCTCGCAACTGCAGAGGTTATATCAACGTCGGAATTTTGTCCCGCAGTTCTTTTACATGCCAGTAAATCCACTGACATGAGCCTGTCGCATTTAACCACACTTAAATGCCATCGACCTGGCCCGGGATCGAACCCGTAACCTTGGGCATAGAAGGGTAGCGCTATACCAACTCGCCAACCAGGTCGGCTAGATATTGTATTTATTATTATTATTATTATTATTATTATTATTAGTCACCGGCGTGGCTCAGTCGGTTAAGGCGCTTGCCTGCCGGTCTGTAGTTGCGTTCGGGCGCGGGTTCGATCCCCGCTTGGGTTGATTACCAGGTTGGGTTTTTTTCGGAGGTTTTCCCCAACCGTAATGTGAATGCAAGGTAATCTATGGCGAATCCTCGGCCTCATCTCGCCAAATATCATCTCGTTATCACCAATCTCAACGACGCTAAATAACCTAGTAGTTGATACAGCGTCGTTAAATAACGAACTAAAATTAAAAAAAAATATATATTATTATTATTATTATTATTATTATTATTATTAAAATGTAGAATAAAGTATGACATTTGCATGTAACCACTACTTCTTGAAAATGACATCCTTCAAATGCCCTCCACCAACGTGCATACATTCTTGTAATCGCGGCCACTTTTTCTCTATATAACAACGCTTACACGAGGGATTTCGTGTATGTAACTACTGAAAAGCAATTCCCATGTATAATCGAGCCGTTCAGAGCAAAAGTGGTGCAAGTCAAAATTGGATAATGAGGTTTAAAGTAAAAATTCTGTAAAATACAGCGCAAAGCAGTAATTGATACGTCATTCTTGCTATCCACTGACTACTAATAGTTTAAATAAATTGAATATTAATTGCTACTTTGCGCTGTATTTTACAGAATGTTTACTTCAACCCTCATTACCCATCCTTGGCTTACACCACTTCTGCTCTGAACGGCTCAATTACAAGCTGTAACATTCATCGCTTATGCATGGTTTATTAGCAACGTTTTCTGTCCGAACTCTGCATAAGTCTCGTATAAAAACTATACGGGTGCTATTCATAGACATTTCGCTAGTCTGCGCTACGAGCGTGCTAAACTAGCCCCGGCTATCGACTGGTTATTTGTATGGGATTCATATCATATCATATCATATCATATCATAGCATATCATATCATATATCATATCATATATATCATATCATATCATATATATCATATATCATATCATATCATATCATATCATATCATATATCATATACCTATATCATATCATATCATATCATAACATTTCATATCATATCATATCATATCATATCATATCATATCATATCATATCATATCATATCATATCATATATCATATCATATATCATATCATATCATATATCATATATATATCATATCATATCATATATATCATATCATATATCATATTTCATATCATATCATATATCATATCATATATCATATCATATCATATATCATATCATATCATATATCATATCATATCACATCATATCATATATCATATCATATATCATATCACATCATATCATATCGCTAACACTGGTTTATGAATACGAAAAACATTAGTTCGCTGATCATCCACCGGAAGTCCGCGCTAAGAATGTCTATGAATATGGCCCTACATGGTTTATTATTAAGACCGTAAGGGTAAAAAAATGATATAAGATGTATGTGCAGAGACCCGAAGTATAGTATAATATACCTGCATTTATGTCCTACAGAATTTTTTCAGAATTTTTCCTCATTATAGTGACTTTTTTTGAAGTGTAGAATTATACTGAACTTCAAAAATGAAATAAAAAATATCTCAGGTCTCAGGAGGCTATAAATATCTGCTGTAGTACACAGTAAACTCAGTAGGCGCTTCACATGTGAACTGGTGAACAATGGAAAGCAGTCATAAAATTTCACGGAATGACTTGTTGTTTCTATGTGTGGAACTGAAGAAACAAATTTTAGGTTTCCTGTTGTGCACGTGTGTATAGCAAATGTTGGCATTAACCGGGTGGTTAACATTCAGATAACAGAGGGCTGGCATTCCTCCACTGTTATTCATTCATTCCAATGGAATCCCTTCAGCAACACGCGTAGACAGAAACGCGGAACGATATAACTGTCCAAATGTTACCTACGTGCATAGAATTTTGTACCAGCGGTGCGCCATTCGTTCAATAGTTAGAGGGTCGCTTTTCCACGCAGTGGATCAGAACTCAAATCTCAGTCAGTAAATTAGGGAATGAGTCTGAACTGTCAAATGATGCAAGCTTGCTCTTTCGTTATCTAGAATCGATCCTAGTATCACAGTCTAGTACATACAGTCACGAAGCTTGAGTTGTGAGGTTACTAGGAACAATAGACTGTGCAGGTACTATTTCGCATTGTCTGTAATGAGGCGATAGTAGCGATCCTAGTGCCTAGCAACTATCTATGGATGCATATAAGGTTCGTTCCAACAACAGTCCGGAACCGTCCGTAACCATCGTGAGCATGCGCAGTACAGAAAAAGCGTTCCAACACAATCCGAACCAGTCCTGAACCGGAAACATGTACTGCAGTCGGGCGTTCCAACAAGCTTTTGACACGGGTTCGGAACGGTCAGAAATAGTCCGTGGATTGAGGCATGTACGGAAGAGTACGCGAGACGCGCATGCGCATAAGCTCACCAACGTCTCCTGGATACTGAAGAAAGACATGATCGACTGTTCACATCATTGAGGTTAAAGACGAAAAGTGACAGTACAGACGAATAATAAAACTAGAGATTTAATTTAAATTTTCGCCAAAAAGAAAGGGAATGGGAATTATTTGGGTACCGGTATTGAAACAGTTAATTACAATTTCAACATGCAGCTTTGATTAAAAGTATAATAAATAACGTACATACATTAATAATTAAAAAAAAATAACTATTTTTAGATGAGAGTCCCTCAGTACACGACGTTGAATTTTCGGAATTCTTGCCTTCCATATTTTTTGTCATCTTTTTTATTGAAAATGATCGAAATTCTATTTTCTGCAATTAGAATTAGCTGCGAAACGATAATAATTAAGCATCCCGTTCTTAGCAAAGGTCATCACAGTTATAGCATCTCTGGATTTAGTACATAACGATCCGCGAAAGCGTTCCAACAGCGTCCAGTCAGTTGCAATCCCATAGCAGATGCTCAACTAGCGCATGCGCATAAGATGGTACAGGAACCGTACATGAACTGATCCATAAACCCCTTGTTGGAACGAACCTATTTATTACATATTGAGCTTCGGTACTGTTACACTAGACTGTTAAAGTCTGTGTGATGTATCTTGTCTCACTTTGAAAAGAGAGAGAAAGTAGATATGTCTTACTTCGTCTGTGTTGTTATGGTGATGGGGAATGGAGCGATCCCGTTCATCCATCCAGTGTCGGAAGGAACTAGTTGCTACATTCTGTAGCGCAAAATAAAATAAAATATCTCTCTTTGTACTGTGTAGTTCCGTCACTGAGCTTGTCTTTCAAGAAATTGAGTTCCGGTAGCCTGCACAATAACAAGGTTTTGAAAGGAATCCTGAAAATTTACAACCCTCCTATAATCTCCACCCTCATTTGAAGGGACTTGGTTTTATTGCTACTGAGACAAGATGGACCTTACCAGGTATAGTACCCTTTCCATTCCACTTCCAGCCAGCAACTTGGGCGCTCACCTTCTCTCGCTACAGCGAGAGCCATCGAAAATGTTCAAATGACACACTCTTTCTGGGGGGGGGGGGGAACGTCCCTGGCAAAATGTTTCTGAAAAGAATTTCCGTAGCAAACTGTCTTTGAAAAGAACTTTCCTGACAATCTGTTTCTGAAAGAACTTCCCTGGAAAACTGTTTCTGAAAAGAACTTCAATAGAAAATGTTTCTTAAAGGAACTTCCCTGGCAAACTGTTTATGAAAATATCTCTCCTGGTAAACGGTTTCTGAAAATAACTTCCGTGGAAAACTGTTTCTACAAAAAACTTCCAAAAAAATTGTTTGAAAAATATTTCGATTAAAAAAACGCTTCCATGCAAATCTATTTCTGAACACGCTTTCATGGAAAACCATTTCTGAAATATGCTTCCAAGGCAAATCATTTTTAAAAACATGATTCCATAGGAAATTTTCTTAAAAAAAAGTTTCCATGGCAAAGTCATCCTAAAAATGCTTCTTCCTTGACAAACATGCTTTGAAAAACAAGCTCGCATGGGAAACTGTTTTGAAAAATGTTTTCATGCCTTACTATTTTTGTAAAACGTTTCCATGTGTCTTAGTTTTTGAAAAATGCTTTCATGGCAAACCGTTTTCTAGATATGTTTTAATTGCAAATTTGTTTTCGAGAAGTGCTTCCATGGAAAAATTTTAAAAGAAAACGTTTTCATGGCAAGCTATTTGAAAAACACTTTCATACCAAATGAAAAATGCTTATATGACAAACTCTTTGACAAATATTTTCATGGCAGACGTTTTGAGATATGTTTTCATGGCAAACTGTTAAAAAAATATTTCCATCACAAAACTCCCAATATTTTTTCAACTAACTCTTCATGCCGTCTAAGCCTAGCTCTGCATACCATCCTTTGAAATAGTATGCCATAATTATATTTGGGAGTGTTACTATATTTAAATAATCCGTTTTTGAGAACTTTGCACCGGGAAAAGGAGACATATCTCCACTTCTCTCTTAGGAATCGAATCAAGACCAACTGAACACTGAAAGTTGACCTACAAAGAAGACTGACTTACAACATTTCATACAGATGTGTACACGCGTTTGATTCGCGTCTACATCGCCTCGGATATCTCGGATACTGCAATGAGATATTCTGAGCCGAAGAGAGAAATACCACAGCACAATCTCTCGAATGTTGTAGAAACACGAGAGCTGTAACGTTAGAACTTTTGACAACCCTGGACAAAAAATAGCGAACTAAATGACATCGGAGACAACAAACAGATCTGTGAGCCTTCAGGGAATGGGCGGGGAGAGGGGAGTGAACGTAGTCAAACATCACGTAGGTCACCATGAAACCAGGCCAAACAAGACGGCGTCCGGGGTTCGTTTACATCCGAGGTCAGCTCCAGTTTCGTTGCTTGCAAAATGAGTGCCGGAAAGGACATCAAAGCTCTGCATATAAGTCTAATATAGATATAAGTACACAAAATGTGCCCCAGTTATAACATGTTGGGAAGAAATGGCTATAACTATAAACTACCAGTAAATAAATAAATAAATAAATAAATAAATAAATAAATGAATAAATACTCTCCCCAACAACTATTCCATTAATCAATTAAGCAATCATCTGACGAATGTATATTAAAAGAATTCTGACAAACATTCCAACAATTACCCAACAAAATCTAATAACGACTCAACAATCTACAAAGCCAAAGTAAACATAGATTCAAATAAACATCAACAACCAATCAAATTAAACACAACTATTCCAACATGACTAATCAACCCCAAACAATCCAGAAGCCATCAGAACAATCAAAATAACCAGAAAAATCATCTAAAAAATAAAACAAAACCCAACAAATTATCAAAAGTTACCCAACAACTAAAGCAATTATGTAGAAAAACCAATCAAACAAACATTTCAACAATCTAGCGGACGAAACCCAATATCAACCAAATGAAACTCAATTATTCCAACAATCTAGCAGAAGCAACCCAATCATTCCAACTATCCAAAACATTAGACAAACATAACAACTACTGTACATATAATGCAATCTAAATCCAATAACAGACCAAACTAAACCTTTAAAAAATCCAAAATCAACCAAATTCAGACTAACAACAAAGATTCAGAAACAGTCTCATAATCTAATAAAGAGAAACCCAACTGAAAACAAATGAAACTCAACAATTATTTCAGTAATCTAATCAAAGTAACCTAATAACCATCAAAACAATAAACCAATCCCAACATCATTGCAATTGTTAACCAAAAGAAACCCAATAATGAATCCAAAACATTATGAAAATAAAACCAACTACTCCAACATTCTATGAAAATGGACCTAACAAACGTTCCTTTGATCTATCAAAATTAAACCAACATAAAACCAAACGAAACTTAACAACTGTCCCGAAAATGAACCAAATTTAACCTAACAATCAACAAAATACAGCTCAACAATCTACCAAATTAAATTCAAGAATCAACCAAATGAAACTGAAATAGTGAGAATAACCCAACAAACACTCGAAAAACCGATCAAATCTAACAATCGTTACAAAAATCAGTAAAAATAAAAACAACAAACATTCCAGTAACTTATAAAGGTGGGCGTAACAGACATTCCAACAATCGACGTTTATCCAATTAACTAAAACTAACATCCCAACAATTAAAAAACCACAACCAGGAAGTACTTGAAAATAAACCAGATGCTGTGAAGGGTAGGATTTTATCTGTTAACCTAAGCCAATAATTTATTCAGCTTAATATAAGAAGAGAATTAGGAGTTAATATGTCACAATTCAATTCAATTCCGTACAACGATTCAAATCGAAACAATGACTTATTCAATCCAGCAATGAACTGAACACAACAATTCAAAGCATCCCAATCAAACAATCCAATTAATGAGACTAATCAAACGTGAACTCCCATTAACGAGGCATATTTGTACTGTAACTTGTAAGTCACGATTTAACTATATCAGCGTGTACTACGAACTATAGATGTAAACAATTGTCTTTGATGTTCACTTTAACACTAGTTATAAAATATAAAACCTCCTTAAAAACTTAAACAGACACTACAGACAGAGCTACAGTAGTTCAAGAGACGCTGACGAAGACATGATACCGATGTAGAAAAGGTTCCGTTCGTCATACAAGGTATACAGTAGAGTCTCGATTATCCGAGTTTCGATTAACAGAGGTTCCGTGTTATCCGAGCCCAATAAAAAAAAACTATAAATAGCGATCGCGTTTCCATCAGTACTGTACAATATTGCATGTTAGTTGTTTTTTAAATGTGTATTACTGTATTTTTAAACGCGTAGGCTGCTATTCATAGACATTTCGCTAGCCCGCGCTACGAGCGTGCTAAACTAGCCCCGACTATAGACTGGTTACTTGTACAGGATTCACATCATATCATATGGCTAAAATTAGTTTATGAATACGGAAAAAGTTAGTTCGCTGATCATCCTCCGGAAGCCCGCGCTAAGAATGTCTATAAATATGATCCCTAGAGTTCATATTAACCTGATTCGTTCATTCTATTTAGTCTATTGAGTAAAGAGTTTGTCTAAATTGTAATTAAAACACAGTTTTCACTAATCATTTGTTTTATCCGAGTTTTTGCTTATCTGAGGTAGACTTGGTCCACATTAACTCGGATAATCGAGACTCTACTGCATTACCATTTTAACAATTTTGACACATTTAAGGTATGAGTTTTTTTTTAAGAAAGGTTGATACTGTAGATGTACTGTATCCTAATAGTCGTCCAGTATAATTCTGTAGTGCTCGGGAAAAGTGGCACAAGTCAAAAATGTTAATTTTACACGGAGAAGGAAAAAAACTGTCTTCACACTGGTTTATGTCGATTTGATTTTTTTCTGTATGAATTTTTGTAATGGGAGAAATACTTATGTCTCTTTTCTCAAGCGAGCAGATGTTCCGTAAGTTAATAATAATAATAATAATAATAATAATAATAATAATAATAATAATAATAATAATAATAATAATAATAATTTATTTTAGCTGGCAGAGTTAAGGCCGTAAGGCCTTCTCTTCCACTCAACCAGCAAAAAGTGTATATACATATGCATGAACTTACAAAGAATTCAACAATTTGATTTAGATGAGAGTTACATGTATACAGGATTATTTACGAATTAAACAACAAAATACTATGAACTATTAATTAAACACTGAAATAAACTGTGTAGCAGAATTAAACTAAAATACATAGAATGTTAATATATTTCAAATGATATTAGATAATAGAAAGAGATTATTATGAGACAATTTTGAAAATACAGCACAATCAAGATGATGTCTAAAGAAAAAAGTAACAATGTAGTCAGTGATAGTTTAAATCAGTATGATTGGAGTGAAATGCTAATAAGGTTATCTTTTAAGCTGTTCTTAAAGGTGTTTGTTGTCTTGCAGCCCCTAATACTTTGTGACAAGGCATTCCATTGACGCGAGGTGGATATTGTAAAAGATGATGAATAACAAGATGTTCTATAAAGAGGTATACTTAGCGTGCCACAGATAAGTGATCTGGTATTTACGTCGTGGTTAGAGTATAGATAGGAGAAACGAGACGAAAGGTAATTTGGTGTTGAGGTGTGCAGAATTCGAAAGAGTAAAGACAAAGAGTGTAAAGTTCTGCGTTCTTTAAGTCGGAGCCACGAGAGACTTGCGAAGGACGGTGATATGTGATCATATCGTCGGATGTTGCACACGTATCTGACGCACATATTCTGAGCTCGTTGTAACTTGACTGACAGTTCAGAACTTAGGTCACTTAACAAAACGTCACAATAATCGAAGTGCGGCATTACTAGAGTTTGTACTAGGGTAAGTTTTAGTTGCTGGGGCAAGAAGTTTCTCAAGCGTCTCAAACAGTGAATGGAGGAACAGATTTTTTTAACGTTTCTTTAACTTGAAAATTCCAACTTAGATTATTATCAAAAAAGAAGCCAAGATTTTTTACGACAGATGAATAAGGGATTAGCGTATTGTTAAGGGTAACAACTGAAAGATTATTGTTATTAAGGGAGTTAACTAAACGCTTATGTCCAATAATTATGGCTTGAGTCTTACTTGGATTAAGTGCGAGTCCGAAATTGGCCGCCCAAGTGGAGACAGTGGCTAGGTCACAATTTAACTTGTCAATCGATTCATTGATCGTATTGGGTCTGGAATGTATGTAAAGTTGTAGGTCGTCGGCATAGAGGTGATATCGGCAATACTGTAAGTTCTTTGATACTTCATTAATGTAGATAGAGAAAAGTAGTGGACCTAATACGGAGCCCTGCGGCACTCCCATCTTTGTGCATCGCCATTGGCGGTCCCGTAGGTAGGAGTCCATCCAGCTCAAGGTATTGTCTGACAGGTGCAAAGCCTTCATCTTTGCAAGAAGCAAGTCGATATCAACAGAACCAAAGGCACTGCTGAAATCGAGAAGAGTTAGTACCGTTACTTCACCCCTATCCATAGCTTCACGGATGTACTCAGTCACTTTAAGTAGGGCTGTAGTAATGCTGTGTCCATGCCTAAAACCCGATTGATAGTCATCGAGGAGTTTGTGTTCGTCGAGATAGTTCGTAAGTTGTCAATGAATTAATAAAAAAAATGTTTGTGGAAAATGACTTATGCCACTTTTTCCAAGCATTGCAGTCGAAAACAGATTGTACGCAGATTGTACAACCTGGTACGCAGATTTAGACGTTGAGAAATTGCAGATCACGAACAGCAGTGCCAGAAGTCTGACAATAAGACAAATGAAGAGTCCACTGCAAGAATGATGGATGTCACTTTTTTGTCGAAAATGAACCAAGACTGTCAATGCATAGCTTAAGACATATAGAATGTATATAGAGAGTTACATGGCATTAACACTGATAGTCACTGTCCAGTAATGACCGGAAAATCACAGTTAAGCTTTGAGCGCTAAGCATTTCAAACTTTCAATCGCTTCTCCTGCAAAATGTATTCCAAATGACATCCATCATTCTTGCAGTGGACTCTTCAAATAAAATACTACCTTTATGCTATTTCTGGAAACTGTATTTACGCTTTACAATTCATACTGACAGCAAAGTTTTACATTTATTTCCTTCACAAAACTGATCTATGTGCTACTTTTCAAGGGAATTTCGATCTGATTATATTTGGAGGTTCCCTTGTCAGCCACAAACCTGATAACATGTCAGTTCTCTTGATGGGAAGCCCCAGCGAACTAGCTAGCCAGAGCTTTTACCGCTCATAATCGATCCCATATCATAAATATAATACATTACAATACCAAACACACAATAGAAACATAAATTTGAAACGTTGAAATGCATATTGTTCACGCGGATCGATCATGTTTAGAATTAGCTTTATCAGTTACGTTTCCCATATTCGTGTGTACAATAAAAACAGGCACGGGTAGCCCGGGGGCTAATAAGGGGTTATATACATCCCAACGGTGAAGCAGAAAACTAAGCACCTTTTTGCATATTGAAAACACCGTCAGCGTCAAACCATATTTTGAATAAATCTGAATATTTACAATATTTTTCCATCTAGTTTTATCTATTTATCCAACACATTTATATATTCAAACTTTTTGAAAGCCCAGGAAACAAATATTCAATAAAAATTCAAGCCCTTGTTAATATCAATCTGTGCGGACCAAATTACAGCCGTGGCTACAGAAACGTATCAACATGTTTCACGGAGGAGGGGGTACATTCATATTAATATTTCCGCGCGATAAATGTGCATGCAGAATCAAATGAGAAATATGCTGTTGCTGTTGAAGTGGTAGAGATTCAGTGACAAATTTCACAGACTTGAATTCCATTTCTAGTAGAAAAAATTCTTGGTTGTATTACGAATACACTGGCACATAGAATATGTCGCCCAGTTTCGGGAATGAAACTACACTTGTGTTGGTTTGAATGAGTATATTTTTGTTTCTGTTTAGAAATGAAGGCCATGTGCCTATGATACGAAAAGTAAATTAATGAAGCACACACAATATATCGATGGTGTTGAAGAGCAACCTCTTAGGTAAAAAAAAAAAAAAATGAGATTTCACTTTATTCCTATGAAAAAAATCTTTCCGAATTTTCTGCATCTTATGTCAAGTCAGCATACAAATTTTACAAGAAGATATTTAAATATCCTCTAATGTCAGATAGAATATTATAGTGATGGTTATTCAATATTATCGATATTTTTTCATCATATGAAGCGACATTCCGAAAAAAGACGAAATGGATAATGGATATATATTATATGGATCGTATACGGAGACTAAGAGGAAGGCAGAAAATACGAAAGATTTGAGAATGCTGGATTTGCGGCGGAAAATCTTCCCTTGATCAGAACACTATGAATGTATGTAGTAAATTCATTAGGTACTGCTTCACAGGAAGTATAATAATTTATACTAACTACTAAATTAAATGGTTTACTCCATAGCTATTAGTGTGAATTTATGGTGATTATTTTGTACTGATTTCGGTGATTAAAATGGTTTAATTTCGGTGAATATTTCGTAAAAAAACCCAACTAAATTCGCGCATATTTAGCACCCCAAAAACTTAAAAAATAACAAAATAACATTTTTTTAAATTATTATTGAAACAGTCCCTTCGAAAGTAAAATAATTCATAACTGAATTTCATTCGACTGTGAGGGAGTGACGGCACTGCCATCTTGATCTCACGAGGCAGTTGTTGCGGGAAAGAGAAATAACCGTTTTATTAGTCCCTCGCTAATATCTGAATGTGACAGTTGACAATGAGCATCTTCCTTCTGATTGGTTGGATCCATCCATGTCTTCCATTAGCATACAATTAATACATCTAGGTACATTATTTACTCAAATAAAATTAAATTGGATCGAAGAAAAATAAATCCGTCATTATCTGTAATGTCTAGACTCTAGAGTTTGTCTATAATGAAAGTTGAGACCTTCTTCCCATCAACAATTAAAATATGTAATGATTTGTTAGCACTGAAAATGGAAAAACAAATCTTTTATGAGAAATAAAACCACATACCTGAATATTGTATACAGATTTTAAACAAATTTAATACATAATTTTATAATATATATATATATATATATATATATATATATATATATATATATATAAAAAAGTTAATAAATACAATAAATGCGATGGAATAGTAATATACTTTAAAAATAGCATTGATATTAGTGTAATAGAAGCTGAAATTGAGCACTGTAATTCACTTCATTTTAAGATTAAGCTTGATAAGAGTGAAATTTTTTTCACCGCCATTTATAGATCCCCTAAAAACAATAAAAATGATTTCATAGACAATTTAGAACAGTATTTATCCAATTTAGAAGGTTGTCGCAACCATATTATTGTTGGAGACATAAACATAGACATATTAGAAAATAGTATAGATTTAATTGGCAGTAAATATATGAATGTTCTCCATGAATATGGTTTTGTAAATTATTTAAATGCCATCACTAGGCCTTCAATAACTTCTGGCACATGCATCGACCATATATTTCTAAAAACTCAAAATAATTATAGCTTCATACCTGGCGTTCTATCTAGTGCTATTACCGATCACTATATTGTTTTTAGTTTATTAAAAATGTCTAACAATGAATACAATTCCAGGCCGTCTGTTACTCTCTCATCACAAAATATGCAAAAAATTAATTATCCTGATTTGATTACAGATTTTCTAAAAGAAACCTGGGAGTCGGTCTATAATTGTAATGATGCCAATGCCTGTTTTCAAATTTTCTACAATTTAATCATAAAGTATATAGATAAACATACTATTATAAAAAGTAATCAGAAAATTTCTAATAAATCCAAGAAAATAAAACCCTGGATCACGGCCGGCATTATTAATTCTATTCGTACAAGAGACAAACTTGCTTTAAAAGTTAAAAAGAATCCAAGTAACGTACAACTAAAAAATTACTACAGAGCATATAGAAATATGTTAACTCTTGTCATTCGAAAAACGAAAATTAAATATTATGAATCCAAATTTGATAGATACAAAAATGAACCTAAAAAATTCTGGCAAGTTATAAATGAAGCTACAGATGTAAATGTACAAAATAAACAGCCAATCAAGGAGTTAAAAAACGATAAGGGTGAAATATTAAATTGCAGAAAAGAGATTGCAAACGAATTTAATAATTATTTTTCAGAGATAGGACACAAAGTTACTTCTAACATTAATAAGTCAAATTTTAACTCTTCTCTACAAAATGAGACACAAGATGAACATTTAGCTTCCTCCATGTTTCTTTTCCCTGTAACTGAAGATGAAATTATTATTTTGGTTAAAAAGTTAAAAAATAATGTTGCTCCTGGTATAGATGGAATTAAGAATAATACTTTCAAAATTATTATCAAATATATATTAAAACCCATGGTTCATACTTTTAACTTATGTTTTGTGCAAGGTATATTCCCAGATGTTTTGAAATGTGCCATAGTAATTCCAATATACAAATCTGGAGATAAAAATAATTTAAATAACTATAGACCTATATCTTTACTTCCAACATTTTCCAAATTGCTTGAAAAATGTTTAAAGAATAGATTAATAAATTATTTAGAAAAACATAAAATCCTCTCTAAAAATCAGTTTGGTTTCCGCAATAATATTTCTACTGATGATGCTCTTATTAATGTTACTGGAAAAATTATCAATGAACTAGATATCGGAAACAAATGTTTGGGTATTTTCTTGGATCTACGGAAAGCTTTTGACACTATCAATCATAATTTACTTTTGGACAAACTACATACTATTGGAGTCAGAGGTATAGTTTTAAAATTATTCCAATCATATTTTAGTAACAGAAGGCAAATGACCAAAATTGAAGATCAATTTAGTGAATACAAATATATTGATATAGGTGTACCGCAAGGAACAATTTTGGGACCTATTTTATTTCTAATATATGTTAATGATCTGCTAAATATAAATTTAGAAACATTTAATGGATCTATATATTCATATGCGGATGATACAGTAGTTATTTTCAGTGGTTTTTCTTGGCAGGAAGCATATAGAAATGCTAATGTAGGTGCTAACATTGTTAAAAAATGGCTTAATTCCAACTTCCTTTCTTTAAATATATCTAAATCAACTTTAGTTCCTTTTTCGTTAACAGCTGCCAGTGTTCAAAATTTAAAATTTAGCGATAAATATCGACTAATAATACACAGTGAAAATTGTTTAGATCCCAAAAGTTGTAAATGTCCACCTTTGAAAGAAGCCACGTATGTAAAATATCTGGGTATCATTATTGATCAGAATTTAAAATGGCCTCATCACATTACTTATCTTTGTAAGAGGCTTCGTAAAACAATTTATAAATTCGTTAATCTTCGCTGCTACTTACCTATTAGAGTTTTACGAAATGTTTATTTGGCCATTATTCAGTCTATCATTCAATATGGTATAATTGTTTGGGGTGGAAGTACAAAAATTAATCTTAGTCCGTTAAATTTACTACAAAAACGAATAATTAAAATTTGTTTGAAGAAACGTTTCGATTATCCAACTAAATTAATTTATTCTGAATTTAATGTATTTAATATTGAACAAATTTATAAGTATACGCTGTTAAAATTTTATCATAAAAATCGTAATAAGTTTGTAGTACAGACATACAATTATGACACAAGACGAAATATTAATTCAACATTAGTAGAACCTAAATGTCTCACATCTGCTGGTCTAAAGCATAGCATAAATTTTGGCCCTCGGTTGTACAATGCTTTAACTAAATTACACCCAGAACTTCTAACATGTAACCCACTAACATATAACAAGAAAATTAGAAACGTGTTAATATCTTAAATTTGATTAAATAAATTTATAGCCTATGTGTATGAATTAATCAACCTATATTATATTTGTATTCTATAATTTTGAAATATATATTAATCCTACTTTTCACGTGCGATATTATTCTTCTCTAGTGTTAATATTATAGTATATACTTAATTCCATTGCCGCTGTAATTATATTTTAGTTCCTATTTTATTTTACTTATTTATTTATATTATTATTATTTTTTATTTTAATATTATATCTGAACTGCGACCGAGCACGAGCGCTGCTCATTCGGTCTCAAATTTTGTTAATACTACTGTATCTTCTTTTTATATTGCTTGTATTATTTTATTTGTATTTATCTTTGTTTGTTTTTGTAATTATATTTCTTTATTCTGTATATTTGAATTTAAATAAATAAATAAATAAATAATAATATATATATATATATACATACATACATTTTTTACTCCCTCCGTTCCAAAATATGGTATACTAACAAACAAAAGAAGTTTGATTATTGGGCACGCGCACACAAAATGTTTCGCTGTGTGTGTATTCTGTTCAGTAGTGAAGGGACTATCAGACAGTGCAGTTGTGAATGTTTATCTTCTGTAGTGCATCAAACTATAATATTTAAATAGTTCATTATGAACACAAATCAAATGGGCACCTGCTGTGGTGTTCCTGTTCCAGAAAACGTAACACCAAGCCAGTCAATTTTGAACCGGACATCTAAGGCACAATAGTCGTATAAAAAGGGTTGTAATTTATTGCAGTTTTTATGTTAATTTGCCTCTCTCAAAACAATTTTTGTTTTTTATTTTATTAATTTGATATCACACAGAGTAAAATGTACCTAATTTTTATGTTTTTCTTATGCCAATTTATCAATCAAATAAGTATCTAGAACAGGCCTGCACAAGGTTTGAGCTCTCCGAGCCGGCTCACAGCTCATGAGCGAAATGCAGATATTAGCTGCGCTCTGTATGAGGGTGGACTGGAAGAAGGGGTGATCTCGTACAAAATATACACAAAAGGAAGTACTATTACGAGTGTTTATGAAATGAATTCCCGTTCAGTGTTTGTAAAACTATCTTGGACTATTATTAATTAATAAAGAAATATTTATTTTACAGAAATAATATAAATTCTATAGCTACTTAAAATAATGTACAATATCATTTTGTTATATTTTTATTTATCAGTACATCAAAACAAGGTTTTATGCTGTTGGCAGCTGAAAGGAACAGTAGCCTACTGATCGTAATGAAACATCAGTTACAGATGTTCGATGTCTGCCTTTAATAAGTTGATAATAGAAAACAGTTGCTCACAAATATAAATGTTGAGCCAAACATAGCAATCATTTTCACAGCCAACCTGTGTAGTCGTGGATATTATTGCTAATGTTTAGTCTTGTAAAACTCAACCAGGCTAGTAGTATTATTCAAACGATCTTTAGCCCTTAGGTCACATTGAAGATCAATAAGTTCGAGCTGTAAATCTTTAAATGTTATGTTCCGTGTTTTAGATTCCTCCATACTGTACTGTAGCAGTAGGTAAGCAACGTGAAACAGTTACTGAGAATAGGCCTACACACTGCACTCCACTAGATAACTGAATGGTTGTTTCCCTCTTCTCTACCTACAGCAAGTCTATGTCATTCTGACGTATCTTCCTCTCCGCTTCGGCGAGCGGTAAACACAGCCCTCCCGCTCCGAAGGAGCGCGCGCGCGCTCGTTGAGCGCTGTTTGTGCAGGTATGATCTAGAAGATGTATTAAAGTTACATAATATTACTGAGAACTTTAACATGTGTATACCATATTTTGGAACAGAATTAATGACATCTTTCTATACCATATTTTGGAACAGAGAGAGTATATTACTTTACAATATAATTTATTATAAATAATAATAACAACAATAATAATAATAATACATCAATATAATAGAGTTTCAAAGAGCTGTAGAATAAAGAACTAAAGAAAAGCAATTTGATTTAGAATCACTGGAAAACCTGAGCACTAAGGTTCGGCGGCTAATTTACGCCCCAAGAGTTACCGGTGTGAACCCACCGCGTCCTGCGGTGCTTAAATAAAGAGAAGTAAGTACGGGCAGTAAATTAGTTTACAACTACTGTTGGACTTTCCTCATGTAGGGAACTCGCTGCGCCTCGATAAATCGATATCCTCGCAACGCTGCACGCTTGTTTCGCTGTGAAAAAGTGCAGCGATCGAAGTCGGAAACCAGAATGAGCCGTCCAAAACATCGCCGAGCTCAATCCCTCCGTACTTTCACAACCACTTCTTTTCTCCTTCCTTCTATTGTATGTCTTATGTATTCATTAACTCTTCGTCCTATTTTCTACATTCCTTCTTTTATTTCTTTCCTCTATTTCTCTAATCTTTTATTTTCTCTCTTTTTCTTCCTTATTCCTTTCTTTCATATTATTTTCCTTCCCCCTGTATTCTATTCATTTTTCTGTTGTCTATATCTTTGTTTCTTGTAATTCAGTTCCTTATTGTCTGTAAAATAAATCATTATTCAATGTCTTCTTCCCTATCATCTATACAATCTTTTCGGTAATCTAATACAATTTCTTTCGCTCCCGAAATGTGTTCTTTTCTTCTCTGGCATGCATTTATTTTTAATGTTCTCCTTTCTACCTACAATTTCTTTCTTTCTTTCTTTCCCACAGAGTGTTTCAACAAGAACGCCGGATTTAATAGCCTAAATCAGGTCTGCACAAACGGCGCTCATTAAGCGCGGCCGCTCCTTCTGAGCGGGAGAGCCGTCTAACAGCTCGCCGGAAAGGTACGTCGGAATGACGTAAGCCTGCTATAGGTAGAGGATAGTCCACGCAGCTATATGGTGTAGTGTGTATTATCAGCAGCTATTTCACTTTGCCTATCTACGGCTACATAATGGAGGAAGCTAAAAAAAGCAAAAGTGATCATCAGGCAAATTCTTTCAATATTGCATAAGAAAATGCTTATTTTTTTCACAGGAGCTGGAGTCAACACTTATCTGCCACAAAAGAATGAAAGAAAGAGGAAAACATAATATAATACGATGAAAGAGTAATGGAACGGAGAAAAATTCTCTCCGGCGCCGGGACTTGAACCCGGGTTTTCAGCTTTACGTGCTGATGCTTTATCCACTAAGCCACATCGGATACAACCCCGGCGTCGAACAGAATTGTCTCTGATTGAGTTCTTACATCGTATGATGACGCAGAATATCTGCATGGAAATATGATATGTACTTCGGTACATTAAAATAATATATATGATATGTGTAAATCACTTCGTGATTTAAGACGGCGCTTATTCCGTCGGATCCCGGCCAACTAGTCACTCATAACGAGTGCACCTCAGCACATGTGTGGACTTCGGTCCTATGTTCATAGACATCTATGACGTAGTGCAGAGGGTGGCCACTAGAGGGAACCCAAGAGTTCCAGTCCACCCTTATACAGAGCGCAGCCAATATCTGCATTCCACTCTCGAGCTGTGAGCCGACTCGGAGAGCGCAAACCTTGTGCAGGCCTGGTCTAAATAAATGCAACAAAACAGATAACAGAACAGACAATAGTGTCGCCAACCCAATAACAACTAAAAAATGTTGGGACATTGCGTAATTGTCTTGTTATTGGGTTGGGGGACGTTGAATTTATTAACATTATTAAATCCGAGATTCTTATTGGGACGTTCATTTGCTTTCTTTTGCTATTCTTTCAGTCCGTTTCCTTTCCAACATTTCAAGCCTTTCTGATCTTCAACACAACACAGACAGTATCTGGGACTCTAGCGGCATGGGATCAGCCTCACATCTGACTCCAAGCTGTGTCTTAACAGCTATGTAGACCGTGGCCAGTAAGTTAGGCTTAAACACTCAAATTCTTTAATGCACGGACAAGAATCGCTAGTCTCATCTCCACTCAGTAATCCCTGGCAACTGTTAAGTCGGGAGTCGACTGCGTGACTGGAAAAAATAAACGCAATTCAGAAAAGATATCATTCCGCGGCCAGGCCCCCATACATTATTCATCCCAATCTTCGCTCTTGTTTTCAGACAGATGGGTCAGTTCTCTCACTGGGTTATCTCACTGTTTTATTGTCCAGGCCTACAGAGCGGAACACAGAAATAAAATCGGAAGACAACGCTAAAATCTATTGCATTAGATGGCGACGTGCACAAGCCTTATTCCGCTAATATCATATAACGTTACAGCCCCTCGGCAGTTAGTTTCCCTCTCCTTACGTCTTTTATTTCCCTTATTACTCTATTATTCTTTTGATTGCATCCTTTCGCTCCCGTAGCCTCCATATTATACTGTTGTAATTCTTTCTTTAGGTTTTATCAACTTTTCGCTCCATCTCTCTGTTACTCATTGCATATTCAACATACTCAATTTTTCTTTATTGTGTTTTTAATATGTTTTATTATACAGAGAAATCTTTTACAAACGCCACTGCATGTATCTCGCACGCTCATTGTATGCTATAACGATAGATGAAATATAAGCTGCTTTCATGATTGAAAAACTAAAGTAGGCTATACGGAGTGTTTGTGAAGAATTTTTTTTAGCGATTTACATTTTCTAAATGTAACAACTATATCGGATTGTAATAAAATGTACTACAAACGCAAATAAAGAGAATTGAGTAGGTATGTTGAATGTACAATGAGGCACAGAGAGAGTGAAAAATATATAACATGGAAGGAAAGAAAGAATTACAAGAGTATTTTATGGAAGTTATGAGAGAGAACAGAGGCAATCAAAACAGTAATAGAATAATAATATACTCAATTTTTCTTTATTGTGTTTTTAATGTGTTTTATTATACAGAGAAATCTTTTACAAACGCCACTGCATGTATCTCGCACGCTCATTTTGCTATAACGATAGATGAAATATGAGCTGCTTTCATGATTGAAAAACTAAAGTAGGCTATACGGAGTGTTTATGAAAAAATTGTTTTAGCGATTTACATTTTCTAAATGTAACAACTATATCGGATTGTAATAAAATGTATTACAAACGCAAATAAAGAGAATTGAGTAGGTATGTTGAATATGCAATGAGGTATAGAAAGAGTGAAAAATATATAACATGGAAGGTAGTAGTAGTTTATTGACTTTACTGGCTTTGAGCCAGAGGCCGTTTTAGGGTCTTACACGCGCAGGATGCCCTCTCCACCATTGTACATAAATAATAATAAATATATATTTACATACTGTATATGACACTATTTCTGGCATAAGTGCCAATAGGTGTGTGAGTGCGGTGATTGGCTTTTTATTTATTTATTTATTATTTTTTTATTTTGGTATAGGCCTAATTTGTTAATTTGCGATGCTTAAGGAATGGTGAACGGGACAAGAGTTCGGGGTAAAAGATATCAGTTGGTAGACAGCATTAAGGTATTATATGGGGAGATTAAGATGTAAGCAAGAATTTGGGAAGAATGGGAAATGCTGGGTTTGCAGTTAAAGACCTGCTCTTGGGCAGAACACTGTACATACATACATACATGCATTTTTTTTAGATTTTTAAGTTTCCCCTTCCGGTGGCAGAAGCGTCTGAATGGTTATGGAGACTTTCATGGTGTAGTGTTATTTTATTGATCTGCCTCTCTGTTGCTGTCGTGTGTCCTCTCAGACAGTATTCAAATTTCCAACACGTGTTTGCGGTTTTGTTTGTGTGTTTTATTTCGGTGGTTGGGGCTGGTGGTAGTTGTAGAGGAGTTTCTCCAGTGTTGTTCTGTTGTTTGTGTTCGGTGGATTTGCGAAGATGTGTTGTGTATATACGCGATTTACTGCCGAATGTGTGTATTTCCTGTTTATGTTGTTTAGATGTGTGAAGAGTGGCTTTGTTTTTGTCGTAGTGTAAACTGTGTTGTTTCTGGTGCGTCTGTGAAGGTGGAAGATTTGGCGGAGAATTCTTCTTTCGCGTGCTTCAAATTTCGATTGGGTCGTTGGAGAGGCTTGTGTGAGGAAAATGGAGGGATGTATGCATAGGGATCTAACCAATGCTTTGTATGTAAAAAAAAATTACAAGAGTATTATATGGAAGATATGAGAGGGAATAGAGGCAATCGAAATAGTAATAGAATAATAAGGGGAAATAAAAGAGGTAAGGTAAAAGGAAAAGTTAAAGGTATCCCCGTAACATGCCATGAAGGCATTTGGGGTGCATTGAGGTAGAGCCCCATGCTTTCCATGACCTCGGCACTAGAATGAGGTGGTGTGGACGGCACCACGCTCTGACCGCCTTTTACCCCCGGGAAAGACCCGGTACTCAATTTTATAGGAGGCTGAGTGAACCTCGGGGCCGTTCTGAAAATTTGGCAACGAGAAAAAATCCTGTCACCACCTGAGATCGAACCCCGGACCTTCCAGTCCGTAGCCAGCTGTATAAAAGAGGTAAGAAGAGGAAAAATGTATACCCTCGACCTCTGAAATGTCAATTTTCTTCAAAATTTTCGTAAAAAGATTTTAGTCTCAAATTTAAATAAATTTAAATTATGGTTTATTTAACGACGTTCGCAACTGCACAAGTTATATCAGCGTCGCCGGCGTGCCGGAATTTTTGTCTCGGAGTTTTTTTTATATGCCAGTAAATCTACTGTAATGAGCCTATCGCATTTAAACACACTTAAATGCCATCGACCTCGGCCGCGATCGAACCCGTAACCTCGAACATGGAAGGGCAGCGCTATACCAACTGCGCTACCGAGGGCGTTTTTGTCTCATCTGAGAATTAATCTTCTCTAGCTTTGAAACTTGTACCACAGTCTATATAAACAGTCACGAAGCTCAATACGTAGGGAATATGCATCCATAGATAGTTGCTAACTACTAGGATCGCTACTATCGCCTCATTACAGACAATGCGAAATAGTACCGGCACAGTCTATTGTTCCTAGTACCCTCAACAACTCAAGCTTTGTGACTGTATATTCTAGACTGTACTTGTACCCACTATATCTATTTCTTAATTATTTGAACCATTATAACGAAAGAGTAGGTACACTAAAAAGTAAAGCTAATTTATAGGAAGAAAACCATGTCAATACAAGTTTCTGCTGTACTTAATGTGAGTAAATACGTCAGAAAATAACACGCTTTTTGGTATATTTTTAAATTACAAACTACAGTATAAATCACATTTATAAACCTCAATATTCTACTTTGGAATATCCTAACAGGCACCAAATTCAAACTTAGGACTGTAATAGGCCTATTCTAAAATGTATTAGCCTCAACTTAATAAGACATTGATATATAACATATTCCTCTCAGAGAAAGTCTAAAAATTGAATTTTGTCATGAATTTTTGGATTTTGGATCACGGTGCGTACGATAGAACTGTTATGTAAGACCATTCCATTCTATTTCGCCCATTAATATTACTAGGCCTACATAGAATAATTATTAAAATAATTAATTGATGAACTAGTGGACTTACTCGTGTTAAATATGTAATATTTGTGCGGCTTACAGCTGTTTCAGAGCTTCACGCACCATCCTCAGAGCCTACTAGATCGCGGCGTCATCTCGAACTTCTCTGCCTGTTAAGAGGGCGTGTTTTATTGTTGGAAGGTGTTGAAGTGTGGAGTCGAATAGTGTGTGTGTACTGAAATTGATCTGTGTGTTGAGGATTTGATCAGGGTGTGTTTTAGTGTTATTAAAATATGTTTAAAAAGAAACCTTGATCATCCAACTTATCTCATATATATAAAGAATTCAATGTTTTGAATATCAAGCAAAATTTATATGCATACTATTTTTAATCACTACCATAAATATCAAGCTAAATTTATATCATCCGATTATGGCCACAACACAAGAAGATACAATATTTCGCTACCCCTCATTGAACCAAAATGTAAGACTGAAGCAGGTCTAAGGCACAGTTCTAATTACGGTTCGAGATTGTATGATTTTACAAAAAGGAATCCTGAACTTAAATTATTTAAAAAAAAAACAAGTGCTTGAGCTGTTTTTAAAATTACGAGTATAATCATGTAAATTCTTATCCTTTATTGATTTTTTGTCACTTTTACAATGTTGTACTCTTAACTTAGTATGTTTATGTATAGGCTATGTACCGTTTGTTTGTTTTTTTGGTTTTTTCTTATTCTTTTTAAATTTTATGTGTAATTACAATTAACATTATAATCACAGTTGTGATTATTATTATTATTATTATTATTATTATTATTATTATTATTATTATTATTATTATTATTATTATTTTCTTCTATCTAGTTTTCGTTATTGGTCACACCCGACCTCAAGCATCTTGCTTTTTCGGGTGTGACCCAGTTACATTGTATTTATACAATGATTTGTAATATGTATTTGACTATGAGATTGGTAATCAATTTCGAATTTTGAAGAATATTCATATACGAGTATTACACTAGTAGGGCCTATTCTAAATAATTGTTATTGTATGTAATTTTTGCTTACAATAAAAAAATCTTGTAAAAAAGCTACACGGTCCAGTTCAGCCGGTCTCAGAGTCCCTTTGTTCACCTCAAATATCTCGGCATCTGCTAGGAATAGAACTCAGTCCGCATTGCCGAAACGTCATCACCTAACTGCTCGAGCTACGGCTGGGTCATTGTATCGGGTTATAATTTACAACCGGAGCGGTCATGTTTAATGTAGGCTTGTAATTGGTAGGAATGATTTGTGCAGAATGCATACATACAGGGACTAATGGAGAGTCTCGGGCCATTTGTTACCAGCGGACATACCGGCCGTCAGACATTCAGCTGCGTGAGTCCAGGTATGTGCAGTGAGGAGTACCAGAGAGTGATGAATCATCACCGTACCAACAAACGAATGTATGAAGTATTTGAACAATACATTAAGTTGACTGTTAGGCAACGAATGAACGAAGGAATTGGCAAACGGAAAACAAAGCAAATGAATGTAAGCGAGAAACAAGAAGACGCCAAGAAACAAACGGATGATAAAAGAAGAAGACGAGAGAAGGGACAGATAACAATATAAAAACAAATGAAAGAAAGGACGAAAAACAAGTAATCTAAGAAACTAACAATAAAGGAAATGAAGAATCAAATAAACAAACAACCGGAGGAAAAGATAATCGAAGTAACAAACCATCGAAGATAGGAATGGAAAAGGGAACGACCGGTGAAACGAACCGTCGAAGAAACGAAGCACTGAAGGAACAAAGCATCGAAGAAATAAATAGCCGAAGAAACACTCGCAAAAAAAAAAAAAAAAAAAAAAAAAAAAAAAAAAAAAAAAAAAACGAGCCGAAGGGATAAAATGCCGAAGAAACAAATCGACATAGAAACAAAGCATGAAAAAAAGAAATCATCGAAAAAACAAAATGCCAAAAAAACAAAGAGTTGAAGAAAGAAAGCACAAAAAAACAAAGCGCAGTAGAAACAAATCGTCAAAGAAACAAACCACCAAAAAACAAAGAGCTGGAGACACAAATCGTCGAAGAAACAAAGAATAAAAAAAAACAAAGAGCTGCAGAAATAAATCGTTAAAGAAACAAACCGCCAAAAAACAAACAGCTGCAGAAACAAATCGTCGAAGAAACAAACCACCAAAACACAAAGAGCTGCAGAAACAAATAGTCAAAGAAACAAACCACCCAAAATCAAAGAGCTGCAGAAACAAATCGTCAAAGAAACAAACCACCCAAAAACAAAGAGCTGCAGAAACAAATCGTCAAAGAAACAAACCATCAAAAGAACAAAGCGCAGTAGAAACAAATCGTCAAAGAAGCAAACCACCAAGAAACAAAGAGCTGCAGAAACAAATCATCGAAGAAATAAACCACTAAAAAATAAAAAGCTACAGAAACAAATCGTCGAAGAAACAAACCACCAAAAAACAAAGAGCTGCAGAAACAAATCGTCAAAGAAACAAACCACTAAAAAACAAAGCGCAGTAGAAACATTGTCAAAGAAACAAACCACCAAAAAACAAAGAGCTGCAGAAACAAATCGTGAAAGAAACAAACCACCAAAAAACAAAGAGCTGCACAAAGAAATCGTCGAAAAAATAAACAATCAAAAAACAAAGCGCAGTAGAAACAAATCGTGAAAGAAACAAGCCACCAAAAAAAGAAGGGCTGCAGAAACAAATCGTGAAAGAAACAAGCCACCAAAAAAAGAAGGGCTGCAGAAACAAATCGTGAAAGAAACAAGCCACCAAAAAAAGAAGGGCTGCAGAAAAAAATCGTGAAAGAAACAAACCATTAAAAAAAGAAGGGCTGCAGAAACAAATCGTGAAAGAAACAAACCATCAAAAAACAAAGAGCTGCAGAAACAAATTTTCGAAGAAACGAACTACCAAAAAACAAAGAGCTGCAGATACAAATTGTCGAAGAAACAAACCATCACAAAACAAACCGCTGAAGAAACAAATCGTCGAAAAAACAAACCACAAAACAAAGCGCAGTAGAAACAAATCGTCGAAGAAACAAACCACCACAAAACAAAGTGCTGAAGAAACAAACAGTCGAAGAATTAGTAAAGAATCATAAAAGGAAGAAAAGCTATGAGACAAGAATAAACAAAGAAATCAACAATCGCAGAAACGAACAATCGCGGAAACGTGCAATCGAAGAAACCAACAGTCGATTGATGGATATATAAACGGAAAACCGAAGTTACAAATAATGGAAAATCAAACGAAGAACCAGAAAATTAGAGAACACTGAAAAGCAAATGAATAAATAATGAATGAAGAAATGCGTGGTTACAACACGCCAACGAGTGAGCGAAGCAATGGGCAACCGATTTATTTATTGACAATCGTTTTGAACATAGAAACAGTGAGAGCATGCCCGCTGTCATGTCATGTCTAGACACGTGATTTCAAAATCATGGTCCGTGGGGGCAGGCATTCGTGCACAACTTTACAAGAGATATGAATTTATAAACCGGAAGTATTTTACGACTTTGTCGACTGACAGCAAATCGAAATGATTGAGAATTAACCACTGTTACAGTTTGTTAGTTCACAGTACAAACCAGAAAAAACATACCGTAGCCGTTCAAATTATGTGACCGAAGATGTTACGGAATAAACTTTATTCCCCGAAGTTTATTCAACTGTCTTGAAGAAATATGTACACAATGGAAACAAGGATGGCCAACTTTATAGGCTAGTTCTTACTCTTCCACTCTACTTAATAGTTAATCTCGCAAATTCCTTTGGACTGGGAAAGACAACAAGATTAAAACTGTGGCGGAGGGTTGGTTGACAGCGACTTTGAGGGATTTCTAAGATTTATGCCTCCCTTTTGTTGTTTCCTCGTCTTGATCAAAGGCATTATTAATGAAGTTCTCTTGTACGGCTTGCCCCGTCTCTGAATCGATCATCTCATCGCGGCGGTGTCGCCTCCTGTATTAGATAATCTGAACAGAAGCGCAGGGATTTGGCTGCACTTTGGCTTTCAAATGATGCCACCCCAAGGAATAACAAAAGAAAGCGGGCAAGACTCATGCAAATATTAGCAATTCTTGTCTCCAGGTAACAAAGATAACTAGCTGACTTCTCAAAGATGCTCCCAGCCTACCGGCCGCGATGTATGCAACGCATTAAAACGCAGCTCCTCCGCTCGGTAGGCCAGTTCCATGGTCAGAAGTTCGATTTTATTAGTGTTGACTACCAGAGAGGTTCGCTCATGATTAAGATGTTTAGCTTGGACACCTTACATATACAAAAAGTGACAGGGGATTCGTAAAGTCCTTATACTGATTGAAACGTTTATGCCGTTCGTGATTTCTATTGTAAGTTATTGAATGTGATAAACTGCTCATTTGGAGTCAAACTCGAATTTATCTGCTTTAACTTTATTAGTAAAATCACTGTTTGGAGTCTAACTGCACTAGTTTTTCGTCTTTTCTGACAAATGAGATTTTTTTTTTTTTTTTGGATATAATCCAGCTTGATTCTAGGCGACTGAATTGCTTTCTCATTATATGAGAAGTCTCGAGACAACAATGCAATCGACAATCGAACGATTCACGCATCAGTTTGTCGCCAATGAGTTGTTTGAAATTGTAATGAACAGTGCCATTACAGAGAACTGGATTCACTTGCAAATTAATACAATACTTAAATAGCTTGTTAAAGCATTTATTTCTGTCTTTATACTCCTTGCATTTACTAATTACCCCATTTGTGTACGCATAATTATGATAATAATAATAATAATAATAATAATAATAATAATAATAATAATAATGTAAAATTTCTACCACGATACTAGGAGAGATGGCGGTGCACAACTTCTAATCACTAGATTCTGCACCAATATGCCTGGGTTAATTCCCAAATCTCTCCGCAGTGTATATGAAGAGAAGGCATATGTCACTGCTGATAGTGACGTTAAGCCTGGCGGCCCCCTTGGTGCTATTCGACAGGAGTAGGCTAAGTGCCGGCACCGGATTTCCCCTTCTCCCTTCCTCATCATCATCACCACTCATTCTATACACTATACTTACACATAAAACTCACCCTAGAACAAGACATAACACTCCACAGATACACATTATGTACAGTGTGGCCCGCCGAAGTGGTGTTGAACTATAAAAGGGTCACAGTCCTGCCATCTATCCGCAATATGCGTAACCCGAATTACGTAAAGTGAAGTAGGTAGGCATTAGATAAATAATAATAATAATAATAATAATAATAATAATAATAATATTAATAATAATAAAATTAATAATGATTCCACATTCATTTGCTATCTCTTTATCCTTATCATTTTAAACACATAATTTTAGTCATATAAGGCCTACTATAATTAAAGTCGTCACCCTATTAATAGAAAGTATGAACATATGTTTCGAATGTCATGAACATACACATTTCACGTTAAAATTGACAACCTTTCGTATGTTTGATCTACTTTAGTCTTCATGCAAAAAAAAAAAAAAAAATGTATCAAGAGTATCCTCGTTAGGGTCTTTAAAAGGCTAAATCAACTTGACTGAAGGAATTAAATAATGGAACAAGCTTTTAATGAAGCACAGGTTTTGTCTACAATTCATTTTTATAAGTATAGTCAAATATCACTTCTGTGTGCATTTCTAGACGTCTATACAGTATGTAGCACAGGCTTCCAAACAAATTGTTCAATTGAAGACCACGTACATACAGTATCTCAAATGTTCTGATTTTTATATTTCATTAACTCTCACCTAAACAACAGATTTTCTGAATAATTGATTAAAATTTTTTTTCGTTCATTTGTAACGATAATGTTTTATGATATCAGAATTAGTCTACAAACATAAATGATTCGAGGTTTGAAGCATTTTTTTATCACATGCACTGATACAAAATAATTTGTCACATACTTTTCTATTAGTACCTGGTGAGTCGAGTGGAATTTGTCATTACAGAAACTAACAGACTTGAAGAGCCAGGGTTCAAGGCCAGGTAAAAGTTTTATTTCTCACCTCATCACAGGATTTCTGAACTGTTCCTGGGTCCACTTAGTGTCCTATAAGATTAAGCACTCACCAGGGATAAAAGGTAGTCGAAGCACAGTCTTGTAAATACAGTCACGAAGCTCAATACGTAGGGAATATGCATCCATAGATAGTTGCTAACCACTAGGATCGCTACTATCGCCTCATTACAGACAATGCGAAATAGTACCTGTACAGCCATTGTTCCTACCACCCTCATAAACTCAAGCTTCGTGACTGTATATGCTAGACTGTGGTCGAAGTGTGATAGTAACAAAATAGTTCCTTCCTTGTTCCGAAGGTCAAGAAAACAAGGGATGTCTACCTCCTTGTATCTCGTGAGCCTCATTAACGCTTACTGTTGTACTGAAAAAAAATGTCTGTAAGGGCTGCAACTAGCTACATATAAGGAAGTTTCTGTCTCGGTTAAGAAAATCGAATTTGTAAACATAGAGCGCCTTGCTGATGCGACAACCTGCGATACAATCTTGTCGGAGAAGTCGCCACCATTGCAAGGCGTAAGAGTATTCCAATTTCCCTTATAAAAAAGGCGTTATTCATGATGCAATGGAACTTTCCCAAATACTCAGCGAATTTTTTAAGTTTCTTACTCAACGACACTATCAAACTAGGCCTACTAGTTTAGAGTAAATTGAATTGGTGACAGCGAGATGATATTTTGCGTCTGAGAAGGTTGTAGGCAAATGCAATAAAATATTTGATAACACGATAATGTTAACAGAACAAATTTTTAAATAACACAATTGTTCATTGAGTGTTATTTTAAAGAAAACAGAACTTCGCTCTACTTGCGTATTGTTGACTTTTGGATTATGGGACTTCATTATTACAAATTCTTCTTATTTTTTCTCGCTTTCTCCTCATTGTTTCCCCTTTATTACTAATCTTTTCTCACCGTTTACAGATTTTTTTTTTCCATACATTGTTTCATAAAGATTTGACGGATTGAAAAATTTTATTGCAAGTAAACTATTGAATTTATGTTAAGGAATCTAATCCAGAACTAACAAGGAATTCAAATAGTATTTTTGACATGTACAAATATTCAATGTGTGTACCACGATACACATCCACACCATAGTCTAGTTCATGCCACACTCGCATCAGCATGGACTTGTCGATAGTGTGAACCTCTGTGGTGATATGCTCCCTTAAGTCTGCGACATTACGCGACACCTGCGGGAGGAATACCCTGTCCTTAATTTAACCCCACAAAAAGAAGTCACACGGTGTGAGGTCCGGTGATCTTGGTGGCCACAAAATTTTCAGATGCACGTGCCATCCAACATCTTGGTAGCACTGTGTCCAGGCTGATGGGTGACCAGGTGATTTTTCCTTTGCACTGAAAATATGTTTCTTTAAATTGTTTGTACTAAGCACGAATTTAATTTTCACTAGATTTTTTTTTCGAATTTTCTATGGAATGTACGTTGGACAGTACTGACTGAACTAGTAGTGTAGAAATCTGAAACACAGAAGGATTTCTCCATACGTGTAGCAGCCACTGCATAGCAATAAGGAGTATGAGCTGCAGCTGAACAAAACAAAACGGCTTAGCAGCAGGAATGTGAACTCTCGGCTTAACAAAACATACACGCACAAACAGTTTGAGTTCTTCGTTCTGAACTGGTTTCATTAACGTTACTTCAGTAGTTTACTTGCAATAAAGTTATGTTGCTCCTCAAATCTTCATGAAACACGGTATATATTGTATATATTCATATGTTTTCTTCTCTCTTTATTTTTATTTGTTCAGTTTCCTTTCATAAAATTTTATCTGCCATTTATTTGCTGTTTCTTTCTTTATTTTATTTCCTTCTTTCATCACGTATTTCTTTTACCTCCCTTTCTCAATACATTAGTTTCTCTTTTCTATTCGTCAATAAATTTATCTCTTCATATTCTTTCTTATTCTCATATTTCTTCTTCTTCTTTCCCCACTTATTAATTTTTTCTTCCTTCCTTGTCTTATTTCATTTCTTCCTTCACTAATTGCCTTCACTTATTTACCTCATTTATTCATTTCTGCATTTGTACATTGTAATAACCTCCCACTCCCCCCATTTAAAATTCGTCTTGTAACGGGATGCTTACACAATTGACGTGTTTAAAATGATAAGATTTTCCGGAAAACTATTCAAAACACAGCAAAATAATACTTGAAATTTTCGTTGCATTTACTAAAGGAATCATCCAGTAAAATTTATGACATGACAACGGTTCACCCGGTATACTCCGCTGTTTATTTAAGTACAAAATTTCTATTGCATTGACCTGGCAGTTAAAGCGACTATAAAATTGCTTCATAAGCAATCAGTCTTTGATACGAAAGCTATTATAGAAACGCAATATAGATCATGAACGATGTTCCTTTCATGTTCTCTGATACACAGAAGATAAACTGCGTAACAAGTATCTATTTTACCGCATAGAGGGCCTTAAAAACTCGTAAAAACATCACCTAAAAGGGCGTGATCCCGACACGCTACAACAAGCGATTTGATTTTTACTGTAACAAAGGTAATCATGCAAGTATATACGCGAGAGAATAATGGACTTTTTTGGGTGGTGTGTGCGGTTTTGATATATTTTTATCTGCACGAAATATCAACGAGTCTGCGGATAACGTATCGGGCCCGATGCGATTATTTGCAGCTAGCGGGCAGAGAGAGGCTTTCCCATGCAACCGCGGAAAATTCGTGACTCGGTATGACAACTCATTCCACGCTTCGAGGACCAGGATTGGATTTCGTAAATGTAGTTAAATTGCAGGCAGTAAAAACGTATTCAATTATTTTGAAAAAAAAAAAAACCGGTCGTCGTGCTCCTGTCCTCATATGAATGCTTGCAGCATAACAATATATCGATAAAAATCTTCGTTATTTTCCAATACTGACAATTGTTACTACTTTCCCGTTTAATAAGATCAATCACTATTATTATTATTATTATTATTATTATTATTATTATTATTATTATTATTATTATTATTACTTACAGTACGGAGTATTAGCCTATATCGGATTATTTTTGGCAACTCAAAACATTGGTTTTTAATGTATCTTTTATGAAAAACTTTCACAGACAAAAGTGTGAATATTTTTTTCACACATATTAGAAGCCGTATGTTAACAGAGAGTGTTGTATCTTCATTACCATACGTTTTCTGACGTATCAATATGATTATATACAAAGAATACACGTCTGGTAATAAATGGCTATCTAAACTCAATGGATTAACCAGCAGCGAATGGAAGGACGCTATTAAGATGACTGCCAATGTCTGCCCAGTACGTGCTCTACCAGGTAGGTCTCAGAATGGAACCCACTGCCGACATTGTCGGAGTGAAAAAGAAACACTTGCTCACATTCTGGGAGCCTGTCCTCATGGAGAACTACTGAGGAATAGTCATCACCACAAGATTCGATCCCTCCTAGCATCGGCCCTACGAGGAAAATATACCAAGTAGAGGAGGAGATCCATGATTTGTCCACAAATGGATCTACAAGGCGGATTGACATCATCGCTATCCCGACAAGATCAACAAGCGGATTCATAAATAATCCAACTGTAAGGATGGAAACATATGAAAATCAACCTGCTGAGGTACATCAGGAAAAATGCGACATATACGACCCCACTATACCATATTATAAGGAAAAATATCATCTAACGTCGATCGAAGTTATTGGATTACTGATTGGACCATCACAAAAAGATTCGCGCATTTTTGCAAGCAGTTTGGTCTAGGATAAACTCTTGTCACTGAAGTATCTCTGTCTGCAATGAAGGGATGTATAAAAATCCTAAGAAACCATCTCTACACGTAAATAGATTGATCTCTTTCCTATGGCGATCTGCTCACTTAAGTTGGGTCTTGCAACTAGTGCTAAATAGACGACTGTGATCACCTGATAGCAAATAGATACCGTACTAGGAAATTTTATGTTTTTTTTTTTTTTTTCTGAAATTAATGATCTTTTGTTTAGTCGTCTTCAATTATTTATATTTGTGTTATTTCTTTTTCTTTTCCTTCTCCATTGTTTTTTTTTCCATTATAATTGTATACCTATCATTTACTCAAAAAAAAAAAACAACAATTTCATGGTAAGCTTTGTCTTCTAGGCAGCCTTCACTTGGAGGAAGCTGAATAAAATTCAAATTCATCTATGCAATACAGTGCAATAAGCATCTGTGCAAGGTTTGAATCAAATTGGACTTCTAGTTTATGAGAAAAGAGACGTTGAAGATTGGAAAACTTTGAGAAAAACATAGAGTAGAGCGTCTCATTTAGGCAGTCGACCTGGTTGGCAAGTTGGTATAGCGCTGGCCTTCTATGCCCAAGGTTGCGGGTTCGATCCCGGGCCAGGTCGATGGCATTTAAGTGTGCTTAAATGCGACAGGCTCATGTCAGTAGATTTACTGGCATGTAAAAGAACTCCTGCGGGACAAAATTCCGGCACATCCGGCGACGCTGATATAACCTCTGCAGTTGCGAGCGTCGTTAAATAAAAACATAACATTTTTTCATTTAGGCACAGTGAAAACGTAAACAAAGTGCTGGTAACGCGTGAGGGGAGGAGGAGCCGTACGATAAACACGAGGGATGCACAAGGTTTTAGTTACAACATTTATGGCGGAGCATTAATTGAAATTATATTTTTCGAAAAAACACAAAACAAAAGAACACAAATTGCATAACTTTATCATATATAAACTTTAACAAACAAGCAATAAAATTGTAACGTTTAAATAATTCAATATAATAAATCAAATTTAGCTACTTAGGCCTGTATGATGTTGCTTTCAAGCAGCATTTTTTACGGTCATGAAGTTCATTCTCTGTATGATTAACATAATATCACTGTCTTCTGTGGCCGAATTAACAAAGCTACAGTATATTGGTTTGAAGTGACAACACTACTTCCTAAACATAATTATCCCTTCTCAATGTATACCTGAATAAATTTAACTTTGAGAAGGGATAATTATGCTTAGGAAATACACAAGTAGAAGAGGTGCTCAAAGTGAGCTCACAGCGAAGAATCATTTCCTGTCGTACTCTCTAAAAAATTGCAGGGATGGCTTATATCGGGTCCGCTGCAGCCTAAATCTTGTTTCTTAGGTCCTCCTCATTATTACAGGAGTGGCGTATACTAACATATTACAGAGTTCGTCGATTTAGTAGAATGCGTTTGAGTTTAAAGAAATCAGCAAATCAGTACAACGTGGTCTGTTGTGACGAGAAACCAAGTCCCCGCATACCGGTAAAGCATCATGTCACAATCACGTTCACGTCCGAGTATTTCTCACAAAGTAAATATTATTCAACATCTTTGAAATGGTGTATACAGAGTGATACTGGCAGAGTTAAGGTCATAGGGCCTTCTCTTACACTCTACCAGGTGACAAAGTATACAAGGAGTGAAAATTTAACAAAATATTAAAGAACAGAATACTAACATATTACAAAAAAATAATAGCATAACAAAATCGACACAAAGCAATACCATAATAGAAAAAATGAAATAAAATACAGATCTAAAGATTGGAATATAATAAAAGCAATTGAGTTTGCACAGATAATAAACAGGAAAAACGTAAGGGAGGATACAACAAATGGAATGTCATAAAATAATACAAAAATACGAAATTTAAATAGAATCAACAATAAAAAAGGTACGATAATAAATTCATCTGGCGATCAAGAGAATGAAAAAGGAAAAAAAGAAGAAAAAGAAACATTTAT
Organism: Periplaneta americana; assembly: GCF_040183065.1. NCBI lineage: Eukaryota > Metazoa > Arthropoda > Insecta > Blattodea > Blattidae > Periplaneta > Periplaneta americana. Next base: position 44,924,472 of record NC_091118.1, read on the forward strand.
TTTTACAAAACTATCGCAGAGAAAAGGGCTTATAAGTGAAAGGAATCTGAATTGAAAAAGTGAAACTTTAGTTTATTTTTGAAACTAGATAATGTCCGACATCTCTGACATGTTGTGGTAGAGAGTTCCAGAGATGAGCTGCAGAGACGGTGAAAGATGAAGAGTAGGAGGATATAGGGTGCCATTTAAAAAAGTTTCCGATAACATAACAACTCTCGTAACAATGACTATAACACTGTTTCCATAGTGTTAAAAAGTTTCCTTCAAAATATAATATCTGACGTGTCCGAGAGGGTTTTTTTTTTTTTTCGAAAAAATTGTCAGTTGAAATGTAAAACGCAATATGCGGAACTTATGAAACACACTGTATATATTCAGCGGGAGGAATTTTATTTCAACTCACCCTACAAATCTAATCCTGGCTCCCGTATACCATCATTACCCCTGCTGCTTTTTAAGGTCTTATTCAAGAAAGATCAGTGTGTGGGCGAGTTCTATACGCCAGCATACAAAAGTAACAAAAACTGTGGAGACTCATTTGTTGTTCCAGGTCTGAGGTGGCAGGTGAATCAACTATGAATAAGGCCGCAACTCAAAGTGAGGTTATCGATTCAAAGTCGGCCGATGCTTACACCTTCGGTTTTTTTTTTTTTTTTGTGTAAATTTCTGTGCCGGCGGGAATCATTTTCGATAATGCTCCAGGTCAACAGAGTATGTACGGTGATCCTTCAATTTGTTATCCGACCCAGAAATGCATGTTAATTTTAATGGCACTTGTCAGCCGTCTCCTGTCCCCTCGACGCGTCGTCAGGTCATGTCAACTATGTCAAATTCAAAATATGCGAATGCATGAAATTTGGCTGTGGCCACAAACACGCATTGCAGTTGTTGCCAGACAAGGACGACGCCAAACCCTGCAAGTTAGGACACGGAGTTCCATAACACTCGGTTTGTTCGCTGTAAATGAGTGACAAAGCAATAATGGGGAATTCAGAAGAGCATAGCCTGGGCTGTATTGGTTGCTGCTGAAAAATCATAACATAATATAGCGTGTTCTCAATTTAATATTTCTCGCGGAATATGTATTAGGGTAAACTAGGGTCTGTTGGGCAGTCGGGCATGTTGGACACACTGTACTTTAACGTGTTACCACGCCACTTGTGGGTACCACATTCTGCTAGTAGTCAATGACGGAAGTAGCCCCACTCGTGGCTACTTCCTTCATGGACTTTAGCTGAATGTGGTGCCCACAAGTGGCGTGGTAACACGTTAAAGTACGGAGTGGCCAACATGCCCGACTGTCCAACAGACCCTATTACCCTATATGTCTTTCTCGTGTTGAATTTTACCGTACCTGATTAACTAGTTCCAGCCTATTATGGGCCATCTTCAGAACTGGTTGGTGCTGGTCTTGGCGCTTTTTGTTTGTTGTTTGTTTTTCCTGTAGGGGTGTGTTTGTATAATGTAATGTGGAGTTAAAGAGTGTGTGTGTTCTGAAATTGAGTTGTGTGTTGAGAATTTCACTTGGATGTGTTTTTGTGTGTCTATATATTTCGTATTGTTCTAGTGTGTTTAGTTGAAAATTTAGAATTTCCATGTCTGTGTTTATGTCTCTGTAGGTGTGGTTAGCATTTCTGATGTGTTCTGCATATCTGGAAGTGTTTTGTAGTTTTGTTATGGCTGTGATGTGTTCTTTGTAACGTGTTTGAAATAATCTGCATTCTGTCCTATGTAGAAGTTGTTGCAGGTGTTGCATTTGAGTTTGTATAATTCACCTGTGTGGTTGCATTTGTTTGTTTGTGTGCTGAGATGCTTTTGTAGAGTATTATTTGTTCTGTATGCGATGTTGTAATTTAATTTCTTGAATGAGGTTGCAATCTTGTATGTGTTTTTGTTTTCGTATGTTTGTGTGATGTATTTTTTGTGTTCTTGTGTTTGTGTTGTATTCTTATGTCTTTTGTGATTATGTTTTGTCTTTGGTATTATGTTGTCTATTATGTTGGGGCTGTATCCATTTTTTGTGCTATGTATTTGATTGTGTTTAGCTCTTCTATGTAATCATGTTGGTTCATTGATATGTTGAGTAGTCTGTGTACCATTGTTCGGAATGCAGCTTGTTTGTGTTGTGTTGGGTGGTTGGATGTGTTGCGTATGTGTGTTGTTGTTGTGAATTTTCTGTAGATTTTGAATCTGTGTTTGTTGTCGACTTTTGTTATTGTGATATCTAGAAAATTTATGGATTTGTTATTTTCAATTTTTAATGTGTAGTATAGCTTTGGATATATTTTGTTTATGTGTTGATGCAGGTTTGGATCTGTCTTTTGTTTCCTTTATATAGTATTAGTATGTCATCTATGTATCTATTCCAATATATGATGATGTCTGCGTGTTTGTTGTTGTCTTTGTTTAGAATGTATGTCTGTTCTATGTGGTGTATGAATATTCCTGCTAGTATGCTGGAAATGGGTGATCCCATGGGTAGGCCTTCGGTTTGAGTGTAATATTTGTTACTGTATGTCAAGTAGTTTTGTTTTGTGATGGTGTCTGTGATGTGGATGATTTCTTTAATGTGTTCTTGTGGTGTACTGTTTTTGAGCATATGTTCTAGTATCTGTAGTGTATCTTTTATGGGTATGTTTGAGTATAGTTCAGTTATGTCAGTTATGACATATAATACATATTCCGTGTGATATAGTGTTAAAAGTTGTATAATCAAGATGTTTAATATTTCTGCAGTCAATGCTGCTGTATGTTGAAGTCAATAGGTTCACTTCGAGGTCCATCAGATTTCTCTAGTTAAAGAAAAGTTGACGACTGAAACGACCCAAAATGAAAATTTTCACTTTTAATTCAATATAACTTTCCGCTTTTTCCTAATCAGAATATACAAAAAGTTGTGAAAAAAGGTTTCAATATTTAGAGAGAAGGTAGTACGCATCAAAACAAAAATAAAAGTCTTACAAACATGGGTCCTAAAATTAATATCTTATGAGAAATTAACAAATGTTTATCATCACTGTAAGAACAGCAGATCTTCTACTGCGAGCATCTCTTAAAACTCTAACGCTGTCTAGTGGGCTAAGGGCGCGACGCTGACCGTAAGTTGTCTGACAAGAAATGTTTGTTTTGGCCTCTTTTGCAATCTTCTAAATTAAATGCATGGATTTTCGGGACACCCGGTATAATGGTATGAATGTGTTTGTGCCTGTTTGAAGCATAAGTAATGGTGAAGTTTAAGACGATATGGCCTATAGGAGAGCCACAATATACAATAATAGCGAAAAAATTTTCAGAAATGCCTCAAGGATCGTAAACGAATATTTATTTAATTGCTTATTTTACAATGCTTTTTCAACTGTTATGGTTATATAGAGTTTGAATGAGATGAAGATGATAATACCAGCGAAATGAGTCAAGAGCGCCCAAAGTTACCCAATGCTCTTAATGGCTTGAGGAAAAATCCCGGAAAAACCTCAACCAGGTAACTTGTCCCAACCAGGATTTCAACCCGCGCCCGTTCGTTTGACAGCGAAGCATGCTAACCGTTACTTCATAGTGATGGACTGTATGAGTATTTTGAGATAGAGGAAGTATTGTATATTTACTGCCATCTCGTTTTATGCTGCATTGCAGTGAAAGTATTTATGCCTTCGGCATTTTAGTTAAAATTCCTCTGGGACTGTCGCGTATGTAGCCTAAGTCGAAGTTACTGCCCTACAGCGTCAGTTGACATTTGGTATTTTGACGTTATAAAATATGAATGCATTGAAAATTCAGCGCACATTAAACCTTACATAATTTATATGTCCTAGAGCAGACAAATTGTTCATAAAATCAGCTCAAAATTCGGATCGTTCATTTCAGAGCAGAGTTGATAGTCTGCTGCAGTGACTGGAAAGTACTTAAAAAAAAGCACTTCGCGAACACCATTACATCACACAGAGCAATAATTCTAGACATTAACTCCTCTTCTGGTATACGAGTGTTTTGACGTGTTCCCACAAAATCACAGATGTTTAGGGGCATGATTTTAGGGAGATTATTTTATCCTGATTTTGGTGATTGAAATGGTTTGATTTCGGTGAATTTTCATAAAAGGAAACAAGCAATTTAGTGCATATTTCGCACCCTAAAGGAACTAAAAAATTAATAAAAATAAGTTTTAAAAATTATTATTGAAACAATCTTTTTGAAACTAACAGAAAATTATATATTATTTTAATGTACCGAAGTACATATGATATTTCCATGCAGATATTCTGCGTCATCATACGATGAAAGAGTAATGGAACGGAGAAAAATTCACTTCGTGATTTAAGACGGCGCTTATTCCGTCGGATCCCGGCCAACTAGTCACTCATAACGAGTGCACCTCAGCACATGTGTGAACTTCGGTCCTACATTCATAGACATCTATGACGTAGTGCAGAGGGCGGCCACTAGAGGGAACCCAAGAGTTGGAGCTTAATCTGAGACGATTCTATCCGACGCCGGGGTTGTATCCGGTGTGGCTTAGTGGATAAAGCATCAGCACGTAGAGCTGAAAACCCGGGTTCAAATCCCGGCGCCGGAGAGAATTTTTCTCCGTTCCATTACTCTTTCATCGTAACAGAAAATTGTTTGGATCATTAATTAAATTCATAATTCAATTTCATTCGACTGTGAGGGGGGGGTGACGACATAGCCTTCTTGATCTCTCGAAGGTAGGTGCTGCGGGAAAGAGAAATGACCGTTGTCTGTTTGCGCTGTTCTCAGGAAATTGTCCTTGAAACTATACGTAGGCCTACATCGTTGCCAGATACTACACGTGTGTAACGTTGAACGATCAAATATGTAGAAATATTCATGCATGTTTTATAACGCAGAAAATGTTCACTTTTTATTTGTAAGAAACAGTTATTTTCCTGCTAATTATCCATGAAAACTGTTTTTTGTTGAAACTATCGTGATTATGAAATAATTTAGTGAATTTCTATCAATTTCGCGAAAATTCACGGATATATTTCACATCATTTTGGACTTTGCATTTTCCACGCATAAAATTAAGTTTTTAACACATTTCGCCTATATCGCTAATATAAAAAATCACATCCCTACATATGTTTCAAATCTGGCAAGTGTCTGCCAGTGTGTAGGTCCTCCTCTACAAATCCGGCCACATAAATATATTGCACTTGAAAAATCTTTACGATTATAATACCCTGGAGCCATGTCACCCTGAAACCATATTTCTTGACGTAATCCGAGTGTAACAATATACAGAAGAGCTGATTAAGCGTGCTCCAAAAACTGTGAGTGGCATCGAACTGCAAGATGACATGGATATTTTTACTGGCCTATAGCATAAAAATCAATCGTCAGTGGATATATATACAGTGATAAATTGAAAAGTGACCACCTCTGTGGTGTAAGGGTCAGCATGCTGGTCTCTTACGCAGAGGGTCTGGGTTCGATTCCCAGTCGGGTAGATTTCCTGGTTGAGGTTTTTCAGGGTTTTTCCCCAACCGTAAGGTAAGTGCCAGGCAATTCGGGCACAACATCTCTGAATATCACCGGCCTCATTCATCACCAAAATTATATTCATAAACAAAGGAGTGATATATCTACAGACGCCATCTAGTTCACAAGATTACAACCAGTCTCAACAATAGTACACAGGCCTTCGGATTTCAACCAAAAGATTAACTCGCGATATGACCAGAGATGTTAAAACCGAGTACAGTATAAATAACACCAAAAAAAGGCCTCTAACTGACAGCTACAAGAGATGCACGCCCACCAACAAATTAGGGTACATATTTTTTAAAATAAAATTAACACACTTAGAAATGTCACAGAGACGTCAATGTTATTATTTTAATGGTGAAAGTCTGAATAATAATAATAATAATAATAATAATAATAATAATAATAATAATAATAATCATCATCATCATCCGTGGCGCTACAGCCCATGAAGGGCCCAGACCGACCAGCCGGCTGCTGGCCTCACGTTCACATTCCGAAGCAGAGGTGGACGATCATCCATCCAGAATGGAGGTAACGTGTGGTTAGCACGATGATCCACCCCAGCCATTTTAGCTCGCTTTCGCAACCAGATTTCCCTACCTATCGTAGCTCCCCAAGTGCATCACGATGCTGGGTGGGCACAGGTCCCACACACTGGCTGAAATTTCATGAGAAAATTTCTTCCCCCATGAGGACTCGAACCAGCGCGCATTCCGTAACGTGAGTCTTAAGCAGGATGCCTTAGACCACGACGCCACGGCGCAGGACCTGAATAATAATACATGAACAAAATAAAAAAAAAACTTTTTTCCCCCCCCCCAGATTTCTGGCCTACCGGGACCCATAACTGTCGCCTCCTTATACCGTCTAGTAGCGAGCCCAAGCAAAATAAATTCACCGTATTTATAATGTTTTAAGGCTTGAAATGATTTCTGAATAACCTTATCCATTCCCTACGACAAAATAGTTAGAAGTTCCTTGAGTGATTTCTGAAATTTGTCTGTGTTACTCTGTAGAGCTAAATTACAAGTAAACTATTTGTGCAGATTTGTAACTAGACTCGTTAATCATAATAAAAGTGACGCAAAGAAGCTTGTGGACTTACATTGACTCTGTCGGTCATCCCTTTCAGCCTCTGTATGAACTCTGTCGTGGATCTGGCCTTCTCGGACAACTGCTGTAGGTTCTGTGACAACTCGGTCTGTAACAAAACAGATATAGTGTTATAGAGGGATTACTTAGTCGTGGCTGGAAGAAATGCGCAAAAGGGGGGGCAGAGAAGACAAGAATAGGGGTTAGTAGAATTGCTTCTGGCTCAAGCAATGTCAAGCACTTGGCGAAGGAGGAGTAAAGTAAAGATCAAGCAAAAGACACGTGCCTCTGTTTTCAGCAAGATATTAACAATACTTGCAGAATCTTCTTTTAAATTAGTATACATCCCAGGATATAAAATTATTGTTTAAAATAGTTGTATTGTACGCGCCCGTGGCTTAGTGGTTAGCCTCTCTGCCTTCCATCGTGGCGACCCAGAATCGATTCCCGTCTGTGTCTTGAAGGAATTTTTTGCAACAAAGCGGGCGCGAGGGGTTTTCTTTCGAGATTCACTCGTCCCCCTCACCATTATCAACATAATTCAACCTAAAATCCAGAATCACCCTCAGTCTGGCAAGGTCCCGAGCCAGACCTACAAAACGAATAAAAATGACAAAGTTGTACATAATGTATTTAATAAACACTATTATTAAATAGTGATATTAATTAAATGTTGCAATCTTAAATATGAAGCTTGCAGAGAAAGAAGGTGACAAGTCAATTTATGTTCATTTTTTCAGGATAAGTATTTCAAACTTCAAAACATTGATATATAAAGTTAAAAAAAAAAAAAAGAAAAGAAAAAATGCTAGAGTATTTGAGGAAATCCCTTTCGTGTATACAGGAATTAGGATAATGAAAAATTAGGATGAATACAATAACTTGGAAGATTTAAGTGTGCCTAATGAACGTAGTGAAATAATTATGCTATTAATAATAGTCAATCCTCCAATAATCATTTCATTTCATTCAATGTTCTGCCCAAGATTAGGTCTTTCACTGCAAACCCAGCATTTTCCAGTCTTTCCTATTTTCTGACTTCCTCTTTGTCTCCGCATATGATCCATATACCTTAAGTCGTCTATCATCTGGTATCTTCTTCTGCACCGAACTCTAATCCCGTTCACCATTCTTTCCAGTGCATCCTTCAGTAGGCAGTTTGTTTTCAGCCAGTGATGTAACAATTTTTTTTCCTTTTCCCGATCAGTTTCAGCATCATTCTTTCTTCACCCACTCTTTTCAACATAGCTTCGTTTCTTATTCTGTCTGTCCATTTCACATGTTCCATTCTCCTCCAAATTCACATTTAAAATACTTCTAGTCGCTTCTCTTCACTTCGTCATAATGTCCATGTTTCTGACCCATAAAATGTCACACTCCACACAAAACACTTCACTAGTCTCTTCCTTAGTTCTTTTTCCAGAAGTCCGCAAAAGATGCTTTTTTTTCTATTAAAAGTTTCCTTGGCCATTGCTATTCTCCTTTTGACTTCCTGGCAGCAGCTCATGTTGCTGCTTATAGTACAGCCCAAGTATTTGAAGCTGTCCATTCACTCTACTGCCCCATTCAGATTTCGCAAGTTTACCTTCTTTAATTTTCTTGCTATGACCATGGTCTTCGTCTTATTTGCATTTATCTTCATTTCATACTGCTCACAGCATATCCACTAGCATATCCCTTAATTATAGTATCGTCTCCTCTTCTGCTAACAAAGCCATATGATCAGAAAATTTTATGCATTTTATTCTTCTTCCTCCTACTATCAATTTTCCCATGTTCTGAAAACAGTTCACTAAATTTTCCAAGTAGATGTTGAATAGAGTAGGTGATAAAGGGCATCCTTGACGTACTCCTCCCCCAGTGTCACTTCCTTCTGACATCCTCCTCCTCCTACAACAACAACAACAACAACAACAACAACAACAACAATAATAATGATAATGCATTAAAATAGAATGTCCTATTAAGAGGACAAGTAAAGAACTGTTTCTGAGCACAGCATTTAACAGTTAACGGGTTTATTGCATTCTCAAAGCACTGAGAATGTCTCGAAAATGTCGTTATTGTTATCTGTCCATCTGTACGTGAGTAATGTGAAGCCTGTATTAACTTTATATAGTTACGTATGTATTGTGCACGCGTCAGTTTCGCGTCAAGTGAAAGCACAACTGAATAACATTATTTTTATAATAAACTCTTCCAAATAAGTTACATATAACTTATATTTGGATTCCCTTTGTATGCAGGAATGGACTGGTTCAAACTGTTGAGATTTTTAAGCATTTTCATGGCAACATCGTGTAGTTTTCGTTCCACATATCCTTTTATTTCTTCTATTAATGTAGGTACAATATACCCGTAGAAGTTAGACGTTAAATAATAATAATAATAATAATAATAATAATAATAATAATAATAGTAATAATAATAATAATAGTAATAATGATGAAAATAATAATAATAATAATACTAATAATGATGAAAATAATAATAATAATAATAATACTAATAATGATGAAAATAATAATAATAATAATAATAATAATAATAATAATAATAATAATAACAATTAATCATTGAATAAAAATGTTATTTCTTATTTTATTAGTGTACTTTATTGAATATTCTATTCATTAATTGAAGAGCATGATCCCAAAACGCGTTAAGTCCAATTTTATGAAAGAACTGGGCTAGTTTTTTTATCAACAGATCTACGAACTGAGCGAGTTTTCAAGTGACGTGCACAATAACACAAGCTTTTAGACAAGGTCCGCCCTTATTTTGAAAGAAAACATGCTTAATATATGACAGATGTCTGAAAAAATGATACGTATGTTTAAATAAATTATAAATAATGGTCAAATGGACTGAATTAGATTTGGAATCACACCCTTCAACTTCAAAATACAACTTCAATGGTGATACCAATCTCATACAAGAAATGAAAAGAATTTGTGGTAAATGAATGAAAGTTATGATGAGAAACTCATGAAACCTGTTTCCAAATATTGATCAAAATGAGCCAGACATAATCTCTTCCAATTCTTCAACTTAGTAAAGTAAAATTATTTTAGAGAGCCGTCTTTTTGTCATACTTGTCAACAATTGACAATATGTTAGCAACTTCGTCAAAGACTTTTACGATAAAAAGATCCTCTAACTTGTCATTTGTCCCTGTTTGACTTGTCAAAGTGTTATTAGTACAACTAGTTTAGAGAACAGTTACCTGGTGTCCGCTGCGTTTGTGAATGCCACCGCGAATGCCGGCCACAGCCAGGATTATTCATTATAACTCCAACAATATATTAAATGAGGAAATGTAATTAACCGTATCAAAGTGAAACCCAGTAATTAAAGTTAATTAATTCAGGTCATTTGTTTTAATTTCATTTGAATGAACAAATTATACTACAAAATCATTACCCCTAATAAAAAAAAATGTTAGAGGTGACACATACATTCTCATTATAATTTTTATGCGTTTTGCAATAATTCAGTTCTCATGTCATGATATTACTAGTTTATAGTTTATTTTAACTGTTATTGAAATGGTACATTAAAAAGGAACCATTTCACAATAAGTACACGAAGAGATGATCCGTTTGTAGCTCAGAAAACCTGTGAGCTGGTGACCTCGCACAATCTGTCCAAGTTTGAAATCCGCTCCAGTATTCTACTAACTTCCAGCTCTACTACCGTATTCTGATTATTGAATTTCTAGTGACGTTACTTTAAAATACTCCGTGGACTTTCTCATACTTCTAACGTTAAACTGCCGGAAGATACCGTAGGAAGTATTCGGTTTCCATAGCTAAGCGTTTTCGCCCGCTCGCCAATTCTTCGTGTTGTATTCTTTCCGATTGCGCTCCCCGTGGTTATTGCATGTACTCGGAAACAGATGCGGCTAACTGCCTCGCAATTCGCAAAGAGATTCACCCCCCCTCCTGTTTCTCTCTTTCTCCCCCCCTCCGTTACTCTGCCACCACGGTGAGAGAAAACTCGCCGGGCTTTTAAATTAGATTACCGCGATTTAATTCAAATTCGCTGACCTTTATTTCATTAGAAAAATACAGACTGGCTGAACTGTTTTGCATAACGAGATATCTGCGACTGCGCAGTTTCAACAGATGTTGCTGCCTCCCACTGTCCGACACATTTACTTGTAATTTCATAGAATGTACAGGGACATCATTTTATTTTACTAACATTTCTAATATTAACCTGGCTATACCTTTGGATTAACGGTTGAGAACCGGAAACATCGTTTGCTACCCCTTTCCACGACCGGAGTTCGATGATACTGACGTAAAATACAAACAAATCACTTTACTAGATATAGGAGGGAAAAAAAGTAGTTCATCCATTTACGTAAATAGGAAATATCGCGATTCTGAGTTTGATAATTTTCATTAGGTTTTTGTTTAATCAAAATACAGTACAGTATTAACAATAAGTGTTCCCACTCACGAACTGAGCTATCCATTCGAAAGTATTCATTATGCAGTGTATATTATACTGTCTACAGCACATTAGCATACACTATAGAGAATGAAGTTAAATTGAAAAATAATCATAATATGGATATTTAAACACATTTTTGAAAATGGTGGCCGTTCATTTCGATACAGGCTTCAGTTCTTTTGTGCATATTATCGCACTATAGACTACTGTACCTAATTCCAATTACTAGTTTAGTCCTTCGTACTAGTAACTCATGTTGAAATAATTCTGTACCTAATCTATAAAAGAGTACCTTACGTACTGTAAATTCAATCTTCACTTCTGCCCGATCTGAAAAGATAAAATTACTCAGACATTGTATCTACTGTCCGGCCAAGTGGATTTGTCGCAGGTTCGTAGAAAGGAGGGAAATCACGTGACAATTAATTAACAAGGCCCTTTTATTTAAGTTATTTTAAACAGTTGTATAATATTACGTAGACGTCCAATTTCTGACAGAAATTAATGTTTTCAGAAAAGAGCTAAGACAGCCCAGCCACTAGACTTTACAGAGGGGCGAGCAGAAGCGGGTGGGGGAAACCGCAATGCGACGTAGGCAAACGGACGACAGTACCTGTGCGAAAATATGATTCAATATTGAAATCTCTTTCGTAACAGAAAAACGCGAACATATTTCTGGAATGTACTATACTCACTAAATCAGTACTGTTTACTATGCCCGTAAGGCGATTTTGACTGCATAAGCAGCCTTGGTTCTGTGTGGTGGAGGATTGGAAGGTTATTAGTAGACGGGGTGGGAGTGAAGTATATTAAAAAACTCAGGTACAATAAATATTGAAGTAAAAATAAAATGATGTCCCTGTAGAACTATACGCACTGTATCAAGGGTTGCAAGCCCACCCGCATATTGGCGACTGACACGAGTCCATGCTACTTGCAAATTTTGACGTGGAAGAAAATTTTGCTCAGAACCCTCTATCAGGGGCAGAGTTCTTTTAAGTGACGTAAATCTACGACATGGATCTCCGGCTTTACTTCCCTGTACTGTAGATTATTATCATGAGTAATAGCAGGAGTAAGTTTCATCTTGTCGATAATTTCTCAATCGCGGAGAGAAGCGAAGCGCAAGGAAAATTATCTGAAAAGATGATTTGACGAGTAATAATTGTTAAGAGCAAGAATTGAAGAGTGTGATTCCAAAATTCAAAATGAATGCCACCAGATTGTGCCGTTTGTTGTGATGCCCCATTCATCTTGTGCATTAACTTACACAAAACGAAATATGACTGACGTTTGTACACGTCGTGTGTTGTGTGTTTGCTGTCTTAACATGTAAACAAACCACAAAAAAACTGCCGACGTCACAATTTACGTAGAGTGGCCTGCACGTTCTCCGGACCTGTCGCCACTCGACTTCTTCCTGTGAGGAAATGTAAAGGACAGTGTATACTAGAACATTCTGACAACACCAGACGACTTGCAGCAATGCATTCGACAGGCTTGTGTGTCCATTCAGCCAGCAACATGCCGGGCAGTCATACGGTCTTTCGGGGAACTCCTTCAAATGTGCATTAATGTGAATGGTCACCATTTGGAACATCTTCTGTAACTCTCAAAGTATAACATTATCACGTTTTTGTTTCGTTTTGTTGCTGTTTTGATTAGGAAGGTGACATTGTGATACTTTTTGAACTCGTCTTAATGTGTGTAATGGATGTAACATGATTAAAGTATGTAGTGCTATTTGAATAATTGATAACGTCACGTGTATCTTGTTTCATAATGTAATTACATGCACCAAATCTCTACATTAATGTTAGCCCCTCGTTCTAACATAACGCTCAAAAACAAAAATTTCAATATCTATTAAAAAAAAAAAGAAGTTATAATAGGTGCACAAGATAAATGGGGCACACTGTATACTACTAATTGAACCGTTGAGCAAAGTAAACATGTTACATTTTGTCCGACAGAACAACAAACAAGTTCTCCTCCTCATTATTTACCAAACCACCTCTTACTTCTTGTAGAGATAGAGTTTGTAGAGCGACATGATACCGCCACTGTTTGCCTTCAGTACGTGAATAAAACACACAGCCACTGTTGCCAACATATCGCCCTACAATCTCGCTAACTTTTCGACAAAAAGTAGCTAAATCTCTCCAAACTTTGTTAAAAAAATCCCCAAAATGTCGCTAAAAATTAATAATAAATATCACTAAATAAATATAAGAAAAACATAAATATACGAAGAAAAATATAATTTCCTCGTCGTCACCCTGGTTGTATTGCTGACGGCTGTGATGTTGAGGTGGAAGGTGTGGGAACAGCTGATTGTGAATACACTGCACTTGATCCAATCACTGACTCTACACTTTCTGGCAAATTGTAAGTGTGGAAATTTTCACCCAAGCGTTTGACCACATATTTTTTTGTGAAATCTAACACTTTTAAATCTTATATATTAAAATATATTAAAACCAGCAAAAACTACAGTTGCGAGGGAAAATCAAGAATTAGCTGGAGCTCGCGACTCGTCATGTGCCAATCAAAGTTGCCACCGTTTATCGGTGTTGGAGCAGTAGCATTGAGAGAGACCTAACCGTGAGAATCATTGAATCATCATCTTTCACCCCTGATCACTGATCACAAATAGGCCTATATGAGATCAGGGCCTTCACGTATGAATCATTAGACTACTCAGTCTTGCACCCATGCCTCTTCTAAAACTAAGAAGTGCATGACTTCAGTTGAATGTTTTTAACTTAAAAGAAAGGAAAAAGTGGAAGAATATAAAAATCAGCAGAAAAGTCGCTAATCGTATTTCACAAAATTTGTCGTCGAGATTGATTCAAAATTGCCTAGATTTAGCGACTTATCGCTAAATATGGCAACACTGCACACAGCAATATACAGGAAACTCCTCGTACCCGTTTGAATGACTGTGACTACACGAAGTAATCACGACACCCGCTTTGGTCCCCACTGCTCCATAGTTACGCGAAAGATCACTTGCCACACTGTAGTGCCGTAAGAAGGGAAGAATGTTATCCGCGAGAGCTGGCGATCTGTTTGCCAGACTGTAGTGCCGAGAGACGGCAGAATTGTCGGTCCCCTAGGTTTGACTCGACCTATGTTCCTGCTTCTATTACTATACTTCGTTGAATTGCCACACGCAGCATGCAATCAGGTTGCCGATGTACGTAGTATAGAGGAGGTGAGCGACCTCCAGTTCTCGTAGTATAAGCAGTTCATGTTAAGAGTTGTGACCGGTCCAAATAGATAGAGCAGCTACAGCTAATGTAGTCTATACCTATGTAAGCACTTGTTTTTGCATTACTGTGGTTGGAATAGTCAAAGCTTAACATACAGTATGTTCAATGCAGACAAGAATTCCATTAAACATACTACAATGAGAGTGTTGCTGTTCCAAATAATTGCCTCTGGAATACCCTTACCCCCGCAGCCAATCTTGGCCCGTTGGGAACGTGGTTGGATGGTGTTAATTATTATGCAGAACATTACGGCAAAATAATGGAGGTAATTGATGCATTAGATAGCACAGATAGTTCCGCATTGGTTCTAATTTTAAAATCGTGTCCAAAAGCATCACCCTGATAGAATCGACTAAACTACAGCTCTCAGAAGCCCTTAATATAGTGGATAAAGTATCACAAACCGTTATACAAAATAACAATTCACTAATTTCAGAAAAAATGAAATGTAAGTTGAGAAACATTATTGCTAAAATTCTGCCTATTCACAACTTCGTATTACAAATGATGTACCATCAGGTCACGACAAGACGTCTGAAGTTGGTGTACTAAAAAGTAGTGACTTTCCGTTCTCCAAATATGTACGTATTACATCGTGTGATGTTGAACGTACATTTTCCCAAAATAAAAACTGTTTAAGTGACCATCGGAGGAGATTACTTTGCAGTCGCTCAAAATATACGTATAACTCTTCACTGCAATGCACATATTCAAGGATGATGTGAGTATCTTATATTAAATTTTAAGAGTTAATATATCTCACTATAAAATAATTGTGTATTTATATGTTTAGACATTTCCTACTTTAATGATCATTCATTACATTTCTTGAATGCAGGATACAGGTTTTATTGTAACCGCAGTATACTGCTCAGTGTTTACATCAGGGGCATACTCAATCCGTTGCACGCCCCCTTCTCATATAGTCTATACCGAGTGCGCAGTAAACCTTGCGATTCTCGTGGCAATTCCACGAAGTCTATCTATTACTTTCAAAGTTTATATTGCTGTAACTACTATCAAATTCAGCCTGAATAGGCTTCATAGTTTACGGATAAGTAAACCCAGCATATCCTTACGGCATATTTAGGACGGAGCCTGAGTAATGTGCGAGTTTAACAGTAATTGGGAATCAGCAGCCTTCATTAGACCTGCCCGCCGCCCGGCTGCTTGTTTATGGCGGGGGCGCTGGTGATTGCATGCTGCGCCTGATTATCTGTCAACTCAGATCCCGCGGGCAAGATTACTGGATATTTACGATGCTCATTGTTGTCAGCCCCTTGCAGCACCGTGACACGCGCTACAATTACTTCAGTTCCTGCTGCTTTTTATGGAAGCCACCCAGTGTTTGTGCAGGTCCAAACAAACCTCGTACGAATGGCTGATTTCGCTGCGAAATGAGACCTAATTGCTCCTCAGTTCACGTACTCAAATTCTGCCTTCGCACCGATGCTTGTCACAGTTAATGAAAGGTGCGAAATATATAGGCTAGCATATGTGGACTCAGGCACTGTGTAAAACGTATTGAATGGGTGGGGATGGCATGATTTGAATTTTTTCCTAATAAAAATGAAATAATTTTGGCCGTAGAAATGGATTATTCGAGACGAAGTGCTAGAGTCTCCCGCTTGGACCACATTAAAAATGAAGAAATTAGGCACAGAATGGATGCTGAAGAGACAGTGTTAAATAGAACAGAGAATAAGAGTTTGAAGTGGTTTGATCATTTGATTAGAATGGGTGAAGATAGATGGCCAAAACAAATTTACCAGTGGAAACCTCCAGGAAGAAGGGGAAGAGTTAGACCAAAACAACTTGGGACAACGAAGTAATGGAGGTCATGCACAAGAGGGGGTTGAGGACTGAAGACGCACAAGACAGAAGGCTTTGGAGGATTGGCACAGGAAGACGGCAGTAGCTGCAGAATCCTATATTATATATAATATAATATCTATAATATGTAATAATAATATAATATAATATGTAATAATAATAATAATAATAATAATAATACAAATTTATTGCCAGAACAAAGATATAATATTCATTCATTCATTCATTCATAGTGTTCTGCCCAAGGGCAGGTCTTTCACTGCAAACCCAGCATTCTCCCGTATTTTCTATTTTCTGTCTTCCTCTTTGTCTCCTCATATGATCCATATATCTTAATGTCGTCTATCATCTGATATCTACTTCTATTCATCCAAAGATCCATCCATCCAACCATCGATCCATCCATCCACCCACCGATTCATCCACACATCCATCCACCATCCACACACCTATCCATCTATCCATCCATCATTCACCTATTCACCCATCGATCCATCCATCTACCCGTCCACCTATCCACCTACCGATTCATCAATCCGCCCAACGATCCATCCATGCAACCATCCACCCATCGATCCATCCATTCTCCCATCGATCCATCCATCCACCCACCTATCCACCCAATTATCCATCCATCCACATATTCATTCATCCATCTATCCAATCCAGCCAATTATCCATCCACCTATCCATCAATCCATTCACCTATCCAGGTATCCATACATCCATCCATCCATCCAATCGTCGATGTACAGTCTTACAAACAATTGATGGCGCATATATGAGCCGTTCAGAGCAGAAGTGGTGTAAGTCAAAAATGGGTAATGAGGGTTAAAGTAAACATTCTGTAAAATGCAGCGCAAAGTAGCAATTAATATTCAATTTATTTAAACTATTAGTAGTCGATGGATAGCACGAAGGACATATTAACTGCTACTTTGCGCTTTATTTTACAGAATTTTTACTTTAAACCTCATTACCCAATTTTGACTTACACCACTTTTGCTCTGAACGGCTCATATATTTTCAACGTCCCAGAAAGAAGGCACTGCGCATGATCAGAGGACGAGTATCCAGGTTCACAAGCGAACTATTAGTTGAGGTAATAACATTCGTTGTTTCGTTCAATATCTCCCTAAGTAGATAGAACAAGTGTCAGGGAAAAGAGTTTAGCGTAAATAAGTAGTGCCAAAAATACGTTTTTACGTCCGAGAGTCGCGCCATCAATTGTTTCTAAGATTACGTGTCTCCGCTTATCCATTATGTTCTTGAACTTGAAATATGTGGTTCTATTTTCAATCTCACACCAGGAGGACACATCTTCTCTCTCCTCTCTCTCTCTCTCTGAGGCAGCATGACATCGGACATCGGTAGTTGAATAGGTACACTTTTTTTCATAATTATATATCAGTTAGAGAAACATATCTTTGAAAATGTGCGTGTCCCATAGCGGGTACGGGGGCAGGTGCTAAATGAGCTGAACATAGGACAGCAGAAGACCTGCACATTCCGCTCTACTTGGAATGACTGGCAGCATGCAATACAGCATCGCCTTTTCCCACACGTCGCTAATGGAGCCCACCCTGGGTCAAATCAATTCAACCCACCCCCAACGCAGTAGCAGCAGCAGCAGCGAGTCCGGGTGGTCAAATTGGCCACATAGGCAACTGAATTTTGAATCGGATTTTTGATTAGCGCGGTCGAGGGACGGGTTTCAAGAATCAATAATTCGGAAAGCGGAGTGGTGAACCTTGTCGAAACTCGGCGCTCCTGATGCAGCTTAGCGTGGGAATCTCGCATCTGGTGACGCTCAAGGTAGCAGCTGTAAACAAAGCGGCCGGGCATCGACCCATCGAGTTCTCACAATGCAGTCCAAACACCAGCAAGGAATATATCTGGTACTCAGTGTGTGTAGCTCCTAGCGAAAGGGCACACCTCTGGGCTCATAAATTTCTGATATGTCTGTTTAAGTTGGAAGATCATTGTGTAAAGTGAAATATAGCGAAGTGAAATTAGTTATATAACGCTTACAAATTTCCGATATATGTATTCGCAGCGAAAGATGCATATGGAGCGTTTTCAGTCAATGCATCCATCTTCTTCACACTTTTTCCAACTAGTTACATTATTATTATTATTATTATTATTATTATTATTAGTATTATTATTTACAAATGGCTAAATGAAATGAAATGGTGAGTCAATTTAAGAGAGCAATTTGAGTGCCCGCTACAAGAACGCAAGAGATACCGGCTAGAAACCCATCTTAGCTTGTGCGATACAACTTTCTCACCATCAATAACAAAAGTTCTTCTGAAGCAATGTTGCTTAAAGGAATTTCACAGATTTATTACAGATGTGTTTCAGACCTTGTAGAAAATAATATTATTTACTAACAGTGTCCTATTTATTCTTCTTGGAGCTAAATTTGTAACTTTTAAAAGTGTGGTTACTATGTTAAGTGTATGTTCTGTAGCGAATGCTTGATTTGTTATGTATATGAGTCATAGTTATGGGATGCTTGATGTCGTCACAATGTATTAACTATAGTTTGACTGTGTTTGTATGACTATTGTGTATGAATTTATGATGTATGGTACGGAAAGCTGCATATTTGTATTATAGAGAACGGCTTTTAACAAGTGTTACGTATGTGTGTTGTAACTGTTTTTTGTATGTTTCAAATTGATGCCTGATATTTGTTTTGCAATCGCAATGTCTAAATTACGGATTGTTTATGTTTTGTTTACATTGTGTCAGCTAATTTATTTTACGATGAAAGAGTAATGGAACGCAGAAAAATTCTCTCCGGCGCCGGGATTTGAACCCGGGTTTTCAGCTCTACGTGCTGATGCTTTATCCACTAAGCCACACCGGATACAACTCCGACGCCGGTTAGAATCGTCTCAGTTTAAGCTCCATCTCTTGGGTTCCTTCTAGTGGCCGCCCTCTGCACTACGTCATAGATGTCTATGAACGCAGGACCGAAGTCCACACATGTGCTGAGGTGCACTCGATATGAGTGACTAGTTGGCCGGGATCCGACGGAATAAGCGCCGTCTTAAATCACGAAGTGATTTACGCATATCATATATATATTATTTTAATGTACCGAAGTACATATGATATTTCCATGCAGATATTCTGCGTCATCATACGATGAAAGAGTAATGGAACGGAGAAAAATTCTCTCCGGCGCCGGGATTTGAACCCGGGTTTTCAGCTCTACGTGCTGATGCTTTATCCACTAAGCCACACCGGATACAACTCCGAGGCCGGTTAGAATGTATCCGGTGTGGCTCACCATGTAGACACAAAATCTTCATGCTTCTTAATTGAACATACATTTTAAACTTGATCATTTCAATATTCTTCCCAGATTGCATGCATACACGCATGAAATATTGAACTGTGTAGATGCAGCTTCAGTCCTGTTATACACCACAGCGAGAATGTGTTGTGAGCTATGGAAAATGCTTTCCTGTAGCACGGAGTAACTGTCGAAATAAGGCATAGTTGACATTGGTCCCGCTCCCACAGGTAACCTAACCTAATTTAGCCTATCAAATTTGTATTACGTGAATGAAATTAAATCATTAATAGAAAGTCAGAAATTCTAATTTATGTAACATCAGTGCATATCAAACCCAAAGACCATGTATAGTATTATATACAAGGTCTTTGATCAAACTGCCTTCCGTATGGGGTAATAAAACTAGAGTTTTTAATTCCTGTACGGAGATGGTGTAGCAACGTATGTCTCGCTGTAGTGTGAATACATAAGCATTGCTAGCTGTTTCCACGTATATTACATAGTTCAGGATTCTCGGTGTAGTGTATAATGTAACGATGAAGTACTAAATAAAGTGCGAAATCTTGCTTCCACATCTACATCTTCATTTTCTAATTCCATGTCCATTGTAGGCTATCTGAAAAAAGTTACACTCCTTCATTCAGATTTGATAACTGCTTTTTCAGCAATTCATTTAATTAATGTATTAATCAGGTTACTTGAAACTATATTATCAAATGTTTGAATTAGATTATGATTTCAGCAGATAAAGAAAATGTATTTCTGTTATAATAATAAGAGAAAAGTGCAGTACATGTAATTAACATTGTTAAACCTGTATTTCGCTTTTCGCAATTGACATTACTGAATAACATCCAATTTCTTTATTGCAGTAATCGATATTCATCTATTTCAACTTCACAATGTCACATGGATTTATCGGGAAATCTCAGACCTCTCGTGACATTACTACACATAAATTATTGAAAGAATTTTAGTTTTGTCCTTTAAATGTGCAGAACAAAAATGTAACTTTTCGTTCTGAAAAGGAATTTTAATATGTTATGAAAGGAGATGCAACTATTTCGTGTACTAGCTCAGATGGAAATTGAACCAGAGAGTTATCTTGAATACTGTGGACAGATTAGGCCCACTTTACTCTCAGCGCTGTAGTCAATATTCACATTTCTCCAATATGGACAACAGACAATCCACGTGCACAGACCAAATACCATTCAGAGTACTTTTCAAGCCTCCTAGTGCATGCTCATGGCGTAACTTGTTTGCGTGTATTATTTCAAATAAGTGAGTTATTTTATAATAACCCTTCACATATTTCAATAGCCTTCAGTATATTTTGTGTAATAAGTTCGAAAAAAAAAAACATGTAGGACAATGTGGTCCATGTATTAAAATACCCTTCATGAAAACGGAACGTATTTTTAACCAGTATGTTCCGCTTTGTAAGCCCTCTTAATAAAACGACATAAGAGTGAAACATAGTAGAGAAACAAGGCTATAGTAAACTGCATCGAAAACATAGTTCCATGTATAAACACAATATTTTTATTGTAACTTCACTAAAACAAATTCTGCATAATGCACATGACAACGTTCAAATCCGGATAAGCATCACTTTGAAGTTTTGAGAACGTTAACTCGTATTTTATGGTACTTCAGAATTTATTCTAAATCTCTCGATATATTAACATTTACGTGAACTTTAACCCCGTCGTTTAAAATAACCGTAACAGGATTATGATTATAAATTGAATTAATCTACTTGATATTAATTGTACAAATTTGTATAGCTTAATGAAAGTATGCTTGTAAATTGAATTAATCTGTTTACTTTGTACTGTATATGTCTGTATAGTTTTGGCCGATGAATTGTATATGCTTAACAGTAAATTGAATAGTAATCTGTATAGCTCTATTGATAATTTGTTTGTGTTTGTAATTTGAAGTAATTTGCATGATATGTATTATCAATCTCTGTATATCACAATTAATTGAATTGTTTATGCCTTAAATTGAATTAACTTACTTGTTTTGTATTATACATATAGCTCAACTGATGAATAATCGTTTGCGTTTGTAAATTTAATAATCTGATTGGCTATGTATTGTATATTTTTAGTAGAGCCATCGATGTAGCTCAGTCGGCAGACTCGCTGGGCTGCTGATCCGGAGCTGCGTTCGGGCTTGGGTTGGATCCCCCTTTGGTCTCAATGAATGGTTTCTTCCGAGGTTTTCCCCAGCCGTGGGACTGAAGCCGGATGGTCTATGGCGAGTCTTCGGCATCACTTCATTTCCCCCTTTGATTTGATTACCTGGTTGGGTTTTTCCGAGGTTTTCCCCAACCAAAAGGCAAATGCCGGGTAATCTTTTGGCGAATCCTCGGACCTCACCTCATCATTGTAGAAAATTACTACATTGTAAAACTGTAAAAATTGTAAAATATTGTAAAAATTTGTAAAAATTGTAATTGTAATATTGTAAAATTTTGACTTGTTCTACATCTTAAAGCTTCATTGCTCATGTAAGATTCATGGAAGATAATAAATGAATAACATACCGCGTAACTCAATTCTACGAGCAAAATAGGAAAACATGAACAGCAGACCAGTAGATGATACTAGGAGATTTAAATGCCATGACTGGACTGTCGGCTAAGGGTAGAGATAAATGCTGAAGTGACAGCACAAGTTTAATGCGGTGGAAAACAGTATTGATGGAGTGGAAAACGGCGACCAATCCGGGACTCGAACCCCCTACCTAATGGCTATTTTCCACTCGATTAAAATCTTTATAGCTCTGCTGAATCACGCTTCAAATCGGTGTGCAATGTTCCGCCTGCTACAGTCACGGCAAAAGTGTAAACCACTGAATTATGCAATGAAGCCTATTAACACAATTAAAGTTAGATACCTACACGGGCTGAACCAATACAGATAATCTCATGATATTATATATGTATCGTGTTACAGAGAGCGGAGGGGGCCAATACCATTACAGTTAATTGTATCAGAGAGTAAGTAAATAAATACGCAAAACAAAAAATAAATCCACGTACAAAAAACTTTCAGATGTGCTTCGTAATTACATTTCAGAATTAAGTACACAAGTGGTATATTCATTACGATATGTTTTAGCAGATACACCTTTTATAGCTTTAAAAATGTAACAACAACAGAAGTTAAGTTTTCACAAAATTTAAACAAATAAAAACTGTCACGTACATGACGCATCATTTCTCAACAGTAATCTCACTAGAGGTTTTGATTCATCTAGAGAAAATCAATACTCGAATGGGATTTAATTGACTATTACACGATTAGAAGAAAGTATATAAAGATTAGAAGTAAAAAAATACTCCAATACAATAAAATATTAACTGGCTTACGAAAATACAACTGTCTTCAAATGTATTATTGTACCATCTCAACATTACGCTACATGGCAGTAGTGTTTTATCATTATGTTTTCTTGTTATCAGTTGTGCCAACTATGGAATTTACATTGAACTCTGTGGACGGTTACTAGTCAAGAAGGCTTTGTTGATTCAGTTTCATTTTTATTAAAACATTTGCATTCCACTTCAATCATCCGGATCCCAGTAATCAACGTTACTTGACAGATGATTTTCAATAAATCTTAGTATTAAACAATCTCTGATACGTGACTATCCATAATATCATATAGCAGAAGCTATAACAAACGTAACCTAAATAATATAAGCAAGTGTTAGAAAAGTTTTAATTAGGGATGAAGAAATAAACAAGAAACGTTTTAATTAACGATGATGAAATAAAAAAATAAAAATGAATAATTTTAAAAGAAACAATTATTATTGTAAGTACAATTTTTAAATTCGAATGTTTTAGTGGCTGGTGGTTCAGCTGATGTTATATTGTACGTGTGTGTAAAACTGAACTCGTTGATGTACATGGTGTATCCCTCAACTTACTCAGGATTTCCGAATGGTGCTCTTCATATATGACCAGTGATCTTTATTAATTCTTGCTCTTGAATGCCAATGCGAGTCATATTTGAAACTGCTGTGCATCGACTGGAGTGGTTTGTAATTTTCTGTTTTTTGACGTCCAGACCAGTGCAGTTTGAAATGTTGGCAAACAAAGAAACAAATGCTAGGGTAGTGATAAAAATAAATAAATGCTAGGGACGCGATAAAATTGTGCGATAAGCAGCCATGATTGGTTGAAAGACGTCCTTTCGTACCGTTTTATCGGTCAAAAGTAGTGTGACGTAGTAAAAGTGTAATTGTCAACAGTAATCTCACTAGACGTTTTGATTTATCTAGAGAAAATCAAAACTCGAGTGGGATTTAATTGACTATTACACGTTTAGAAGAAAGTATATAAAGATTAGAAGTAACAAAGTACTCCAATACAATAAAATATTGACTTACGAAAATACAACTGTCTTCAAATGTATTATTGTACCATCTCAACATTACAAATATTACGCTAGATGCATGATAGATGGCAGTAGTGTCATTATACAGACACTGTAATGATTACTATTCAATAAATCTTAATATTAAACAATCTCTGATACGTGACTATCCATAATATCATACAGCAGAAGTTCTTTTTATCCTCTCAGAGCAGAAGCTATAACATAACCTAACTAATATATACAAGTGTTAGAAAAGTTTTAATTAACGACGATGACATAAAAAATAAACATGAATAATTTTAAAAGGAATAATTATTGAATGTACAATTTTCAAATTTGAATGTGGTTGGTGGTTCAATTGATGTTATATTGGACGTGTGCGTAATAGACGTGGAACTCGTTGATTTAGGCCTACATGGTGTATTCAACTTATTCAGAATTTCCGAATGAATAATTTTAAAAGGAATAATTATAGAATGCGCAATTTTCAAATTTGAATATGGTTGGTGGTTCAATTGATGTTATATTGGACGTGTGCATAATAGAAGTGGAACTCGTTGATTCTGGCCTTCATGGTGTATTCAACTTATTCAGGATTTCCGAATGGTGCTCTTCATTTATTTGTAAATCGGATTTCAGAAGATGCATAGGTATGATCAGTGATTTTTATTAATTCTTGTTCTTGAATGCCAATGCGAGTCATATTTGAAACTGCTGTGCATCGACTGGAGTGGTTTGTAATTTTATATATATTTTTGACGTCCAGACCAGCGCAGTTTCAAATGTTGGCAAACAAAGAAACAAATGCTAGGGACGCGATAAAATTGTGCGATAAGCAGCCATGATTGGTTGAAATACGTCCTTTCGTACCGTTTTATTGGTCAAAAGTAGTATGACGTAGTAAGAATGTAATAGTCAATATAACATATTAGGCCTACGTAACACGACATCTTTTCCCTCATAGTTTACAACGAGGACTTACAAGCAAACATTCTCATGGAGGCAGATAAAAAAAGTTAAATTTTTTCTTCCGCCATATTAATAGTGTCAAAACAAGTGCTGATACGAATTTTGGCCACTCGACCGCAATTACGAGGGCAATCCAGAAAGTAAGTTTCCCTAGGGCCGTTTACAGAAAGAAAACACAACTTCATGGAAAGATTTATTGCAACAGATACAGCAATTGTTGAGCTATTTTTCAACACATTCCCAATCCGAAATGAGACATTTCTCATACAGTGCGATCAACACAGGGGTACAGACGGCTGTCATATTAGTTCCGATCCCAGGCGGCAGACTTCTACGACACAGGGATACAAAAGTTGATCCCATGGTATGACGAATGTCTCATTTCCGGTGGAGAATATGTTGAAAAATAATTCAACAATATTTGTATTTGTTCCAAAAAAACTTTTCGTAAAATGTTGTTTTCTTTCTGTAAACGGCGCCAGGGAAACTTACATTCTGAAAGGGGGGAGCTCGTAATTGCGCTCGAGTGGCCAAAATTTGTATAAGCACTTGTTTTGATATTAATAATATGGTGAAAGAAAAAAGATAACTTTTTTATCTGCCCCTAAGAGAATGTTTGCTTATTAGTGTGAAGCAAACGTAACCACAAAAATTGATTGACAGTTTTAGGTTTTTACACCAATCGATAGCAAATTCGTTCGTCTACTTGGTGACAAGAAATCGTAACTGAGTTCCGAAGTCTTGTACATAACATGATTCGTAACTACAAAACATGATGGCATAGGCCTAGTTCATGCGAAATAAGCATAGGCTATTTACTATTAAGGTTTTTTTTTTTTTGTGAATAAAACATTGATTGTAGTTACGTTACTTTCACATTAACTCTTCGACAAGATTTTCAGTTTTCGCCGATATGAAAAAACAACAAAAACTTATAAAAATTAGTAAAATTAGGATTTAGGATTTATTGTACAAAATACTTTTTTGTACGATCGTGTTTTTGTTGTATTTGCGGCTACTGGTGTTAGGCCTTCTCACACAGAAACTTGTTGCTAGGGAAACCATTCTTCATTACACTGAAATAATACTGAAATAGATCCATTGCAGTGCTAAACAAAAATTAAAGGAGTGAATAAATAAATAAATGAGTAAATACAAACAAATAAATTTAATATAAAACTATATAAAAATAAATAAATGAGTGCGCGAATAAATGGATAAATAGATAAGTAAATAAATGAACGAATAAATAACTAAATTAATTAATTAATTAAATACGTATGTAAATAAATAAACAAACAAATAAATGAGTGAATGAGTGGATGGATGGATGGATGGATGGATGGATGGATGGATGGGTGGGTGGATGGATGTGTGGATGGATGGATGTGTGGATGGATGGATGGATGGATGGATAGATAGATAGATAGATAGATAGATAGATAGATAGATAGATAGATAGATAGATAGATAGATAGATAGATAGATAGATAGATAGATAGATAGATAGATAGATAGATAGATAGATAGATAGATAGATAGATAGATAGATAGATAGATAGATAGATAGATAGATAGATAGAACCAATTTAACGATGAACGTTTCGACTACATCACTAGAATTTTGTGAACAAACAGTAGCCAGAATACCTCGCCAAATCTCTCTCTTTCTGATCCGGTAACAATCGAATTTCTGTACCTTATAATCTCTCTACCTTGCCGATACACCCCTCTATTCTGTCCATTTCTCCCGCTACAATCCTCTTGAGGATCAGGTACTCAAATATAATGATGTTTATAGCTGCTTGGCTAGTATCCTACCCCAATGAAAGACCATAAGGATAAGCCATGGCTTAGTTCAGAATGTTTTGCAAAATAACTACGATACTAGGGCCTATATAACGTAAAAACATGAGATATTTGCAGTAATATAAATATACTACGAGATACGCAAAGATGTATAATAGTCATTTGTTTTACAAGTGGCTAAATTTAACCATTATTTGAGTGAGATGTTTATGACGCGAACGCGTAACGTGTATGTTATAATTTACCACGAACATATAATGGACTTTTAGCAACGTGTATTATACAACGTTTTATCATAACGTAGTAATTATTGAAGTAATTTTCCTTCCCTAGATCTCTCCCCGGTAGAAGCCTTAGCAATACCCATAGCAGGAGATGCAATGAGCATGATACGTTACCCCACGTGCTAGGTTTCTGCCCTCATGGCGAATTACTGCGAATTGACAGACATAACACAGTCCGCTCAATAATTGCTAACAGATTAAGGGAACATGGTGAATACGAAGTATAAAATGTTAAATGTTATGTTTTATTTAACGACGCTCGCAACTGCAGAGGTTATATCAGCGTTGCCGGATGTGCCGGAATTTTGTCCCGCAGGAGTTCTTTTACATGCCAGTAAATCTACTGACATGAGCCTGCCATCGACCTGGCCCGGGATCGAACCGGCAACCTTGGGCATAGAAGGCCAGCGCTATACCAACTCGCCAACCAGGTCGACTACGAAGTACATGAGGAATTTCAATGTCTTTCTACGGAAGGATCTACAAGATCAACCAAAGCAGGTACACGAAGAGAAACGCGCTATTTACCTTCCATGCTGTGATGACCTCAGTCATAAATATAAAATTCAAGATTGGAATGTCATTGGGCTTATGTTTGGTGCGTGAGGAACGGAACAATTCCCAAATTTACATTGGAGATCCTCAGAAAAGTAAAGGTTCCTGATAAGACTCTTCAGACAATTGCATCGACCATTTTAAAATCTTCATTGAACATCATCAATCACCATCTCTATTCATCTTTATAAAATTCAATGTATATTATTTATTTTCAATACATTTTTATCGTTTTGATAGCTATCAAATCTTGTCGCAGAATATTCTTGTTTTAAAATTTCATTATGCATTTTTTAACATTAATTTACATTTTCTTTTTTGTTCATTTGAATTGATTAGGATGCAGATATTTTAAATCCAAGATTTGGACGGCTATCATTTCGATGATATTCTCTAGTTATAATGGAATTGTTTAAAGTATGTAAAAGTTTCTTCGTTGCTAAGTTACCGATTGGATAAAAAAAGTAATGTTTGTTTTTAATCAACATAATTATTACACAGAATGAAATATGGATAACTAAGATACCATTATTTCACTTATGAAGTGATGAGCTATTTATGACAGTAGTTATCAAATACGACGTAAAGGATTTTAAGAAGTTTCTGTACTGTAGGCATACATAAAATTACAAACTAAATTAGCGTATAGAATAGGTAATATTGTGAGTGTATTTATTCTTTGAATGTTATTTAATTACTGTATTTACTTAATCATTTGTATGCAATCCTAGCATTAAAATATACTTGTTATGACGCTATAACACAGTCTAATATATACAGTCACGAAGCTCAATACGTAGGGAATATGCATCCATATATAGTTGCTAACCGCTAGGATCACTACTATCGCCTCATCACAGACAATGCGAAATAGTACCGGCACAGTCTATTGTTCCTAGTACCCTCAACAACTCAAGCTTCGTGACTGTATATATACTAGACTGTGGCTATAAATCGTGCACAATTGGTCTAATTCTGGCACTGGTGCCAGAAAAGGTTACCTAGCAACTAGTATTCCATGATGTCATGACCGCCTTCAAAACACAATTTTATAGAACGTACCTGTAAGAAAAAGCTTAAAAAAACCAACAAAATAACATTGTCTTAGAAACGGTTACTTAGCAACCATGCAATATATTACGTCATAAGCAGTATTCATGTTTATACTACGTCATAACATTACATTATGTAAATTTATAATAATTTTTTTACATGTTTTAATGCTATGATAGCATAAACGTTGTATGTAACACGTGCATAATCTTAATTATAAACACTCGTGAAAATTGGTGTGTGAGCGTTCACTCATGCTATAATTACCAAGATTATACTCTAGTTACAAAAATAAATACTATTACAGCGACTTTCGCTTATTACTGCATAATTTCTTCAGCCCCTTCGATGACGTTATAACAGAGTTCTTTTTACCGACGGAAGTTTCTGGAACTAACTCAAATCTCTTCATAACGGCAATCGGTCGCCAAAGAAACACACTGCTGGCGCTCTCTTTAGAAAAATGCCTTCGTTCATAAAATGACTTCTATGAATATTTATTAGCTTAGGATAATTTTCTAAGTGAGATATTAATTTCCGCCTAAATTCGCTATAACGGTTTGTACTGCCTGCACTACGAAGTTTGAGAATAATTTATTTGATTGGCACCCCTGAATTAAAGCAAATTACTCAGTAAATTCACTTTTATAGGAATTTTCCTCCAATTACGTGGAGACATGTCTGGGGGATTGTCAAGTGATTCTCAGGCGGAGTTATAAGCAGTCATTGCAAGAAATCAACTGGCGGGACTGCTACTAAAATTGTAACCCTCCCCACCTTATTCTTCTCCCCCTCCACTTCCATTACCGTAAGTTTACTCATTCGAAAATCTTGCCGGTACTGATGCGTGCGTCTTTTCAACCAAAACGTCACAAGATATTAACTCCCAGCCCCTCTAACACGAGTCTTATTATGGAAGCAAGTAAATCCAATAAAAGCTGATGGCTGTACCAAACGTGAGATACCTCAAAAGGAAACCTCCATGTTCTATTATAAGTGGGGGTGGGGGAGGACTTGGTGGCGACAGAACTTTTTTAATTTGGCGCCGTGCATCACTTCTCCCTCGCGGAGAAGGCTTCTCTGGCGCTCTCTGGGGTGCAATGTAACCTCAGGGCTGTCCAAAAATGCTTCAGTTAAGTTTTCTTGTATCGTATTAAACTTCTCCTAACAGTAATATACCAGTTTGTTCCTGGTACGTTGCTGAAGACATTTGTATTAGCCTCTATAGTGATGAACGAAGATATCTAGATTTAGATCTACTGTGTTGCTGGTGAACATATTAAATATGCTTCCAGGATCATTACCGGAAGGTGTAGGGATACATATATGACTACTTCCATTACTGGAAGGCAATGCCTCTAGTATCATTAGTAGAAGGTACTTAAATATTACACTAATTTGCCGAGATATATTTAAATTTGACTCTAACATCTTTATTGATGGTGTTTAAATGTGACTATTTTGCCAATATATATTTAAATTTGACTTTAGTATTACTGGAAGGTGTATAGATATGACTATACTTTGCCGGGATACATTTAAATTTGACTCTAGTATCATTTCCAAAAGATGTCTAAATATGACTCCACTTCCCAGGATATTTAAATTTGACTCTAGAATTTTTATTCGAAGATGTTTAAATATGACTATTTTGCAGTAATATACTCAAATTTGACTCTAGTATCATTACTAGATGGTGTTTCATGTATGATTCTTTTTTGCCGGGATATATTTAAATTTGACTCTAGTATGTTTATTGGTATGTGTTTAAATATGACTCTACTTTGTCAGGATTTATTTAAATTTGACTCTAGTATCTTCATTGGTATGTATTTAAATATGACTACCTTGCCGGGATATATTTAAATTTGATTTTACTATCACTATGGAAGGTGTTTAAATATGACCCTATTTTGCAAGAATATATTTAATTTGACTCTAGAATTTTATTGGGAGGTGTTTAAATATGACTCTACTTTCCCAGGATATATTCAAATTTGACTCTAGTATCATTACTGGATGGTGTTTAAATTATACTTTGCCAGGATATATTTAAATTTGACTCTAGTATGTTTATTGGAAGGTATTTAAATATGGCTTCAGGTTGCCGGGATATATTTAAATTTGATTTTAGTATCACTACTGGAAGTTGTTTAAAATGACTCTACTTTGCCGGGATAAATTTAAATTTGACCCTAAAATTTTTATTGGTAGGTGTTTAAATATGACTTTACTTTGTCACGGTATATTCAAATTGACTCTTGTATTTTTATTCGAAGGTGTTTAAATATGACTACTTTGCCAAAATATATTTAAATTTAACTCTAGAATTTTTATTGGAAGGCGTCTAAATGACTCTACATTGCAAGGATAAATTTTAATTTGACTCTAGAATTTTTATTGGAAGGTGTTTAAATAGGACTCTACTTTGCAAGAATATATTAATATTTGACTCCAGTATCATTATTAGATGGTATTTAAATTCTACTTTGTCGGGATATATTTAAATTTGATTCTAGTATGTTTATTGCAAGGTGTTTAAGTATGGCTTCAGGTTGCCTGAATATATTTAAATTTGATTTTAGTCTCACTACTGGAAGGTGTTTAAAAATGACTCTACTTTGCCGGGATAAATTTAAATTTTATTCTAGAATTTTTATTGGAAGATTGTTAAATATGACTTTACTTTGCCAGGATATATTTAAAATTAACTCTATAATTTTTATTGGAAGGTGTTGAAATATGGCTATACTTTTCCAGAATATATTTAAAATTAACTCTAGAATTTTTATTGGGATGTATTTAAATATGACTCTACTTTCTCCAGAACATATTTAAAATTGACTCTAGAATTTTTATTGGAAGGTGTTAAAACATGAGTATACTTTTCCAGAATATATTTAAAATTGACTCTAGAATTTTTATTGGAAGGTGTTAAAACATGAGTATACTTTTCCAGAATATATTTAAAATTGACTCTAGAATTTTTATTGGAAGGTGTTAAAACATGAGTATACTTTTCCAGAATATATTTAAAATTGAATCCAGAATTTTTATTGGAAGGTGTTAAAACATGAATATACTTTTCCAGAATATATTTAAAATTGACTCTAGAATTTTTATTGGGAGGTAGGCTATTTAAACATGACTCTACGTTTTACAGGACATATTTAAAATTGACTCTAGAATTTTTAATGGAAGGTGTTAAAATATGACTATACTTTTACAGAATATATTTAAAATTGACTCTAGAATTTTTATTTGGAGGTATTTAAATATGACTCTACTTTTTCTAGGATATATTTAAATTTTACTCTATTATCCTGACGAGATGATGTTTAAATATATTTTGATTGCTGGTAGTTATTTAAATATTCGTCTAGTGTTATTACCGTAAAGTTTTTAAGTATGACTGTAGTTTTATTACTGAAAGACATTAGTTACTGTATGCCTTTAGTATTATTATGCTAGATATTTAAATATCGGAAGAATATACAGAATATAACGTAATTTCAATAAAAGAGCAAATCTAAGGAAAGGAAAAGGTTAAAAGCACGAGAGAGAATTTTCACTTTCATAATACAGTAACATGTTGCTAGACTGATTTTAATTTCTCACCCAATTTATCCTGATTTTTGCATATCCGGATCATGTCAATCTTCACATAGTCCGGATTTTGGAGTTCTATTGTATCTGTAGTCTCAATCGAGACTCTGACACGCAGGGGCATCTGTCCTCGAACCAAGGAACTTGGTGCAGTTGAACAGCTCGCCAATATCTTTGTCTGTTGAACTGTACTTGCGTACACAAAAAATTCAAACGCATTAATAATGACTGCAAATCTTTCTGTTTGCCAACTGAGAGAGATCTGTCCACGGATGAATTTTAATACCCTCTCCAAAAGATAATTGAGTGACTTTTGTTTCAGATGAATCAGACATACCGTTTGAACTCAATGACGCATTACTAGACCAGCCGGAAATATCATTCATAACTCTCAACGTTTGTCAGACTGCAATTGTCTCATTGGGAATAAAAAAAATAAAGGCTGAAAGCTTCCAACCAAGTATGAGCCATTACCCGTGCTTTCGTAATCTCTACGGAGCCATTCTCTTCCCTTATTACATGAAATCGAGTTTGCATATATAACGTCATAAGAGGTTTCTCCCCGTCGAGGCCTTATTACCTGAAGTTCCATTCTTGATATAAAACGTTAATTGCAATTAGAGGAACTGTGAAGGGGATTTGCTATCTCATTCAGAACCAAGATGAAATGAATTTTTAGGACTTCATGTCGTATTTCTTGCGCTAACGTCTTCGTGATGGCATTTGGATGTGGTAGTAAAAAGCGGAATTTAACTTACTGGAAGAAATGCGACCAAAAACTTCAGAGTTCTGTCTTTCTTCCAATTTTCGCTTGCTTACGATACACTTTGAGCGAACCATAGGGAAAAATTTGTTGTAAGCTGGGACTAATTTAGAAATGTCGCTTCATATGAAGAGAAAAAATATACAGAATGTCCCATTTATCTTGTGCATCTATTGTAACTTTTTTGTTTGGATAGGTATTGGAATTTTTGTTTTTGAGAGTTATGTTAACCGAGCGAGCTAGCGGCGTGGTAGAGGCCTGGCCTCGCATTCGGGAGGTCCGGGGTTCGATCCCAGGGACCAGCAATCCTAACTGAGGTTTTTCATGGTTTCCTCAGCTATTTCCAGGCAAATGCCGGGATTGTATCTCTTGAAAGTCCGGCCATGGACGGCGATCCTTCCCTTAATCCTTTCAT
Organism: Periplaneta americana; assembly: GCF_040183065.1. NCBI lineage: Eukaryota > Metazoa > Arthropoda > Insecta > Blattodea > Blattidae > Periplaneta > Periplaneta americana. The sequence goes on from NC_091118.1 coordinate 44,957,809, forward strand.
ATGTGTGTGTGTGTGTGTGAGTAAATGATGTGTAATGTCTTAAATGTTTGTGTTGTATCGGAGGTGGCCCTGGCATTGAGCTGATCCCTCGTCCGGGGAGGCCCTCCATGTCCTTGTGTGGTCAAAAAAGTATGTATGTGATCCATAGTTTAATTCCTCCCTCGACAGGTCGCAGCCCTGTAAGGCCCGGGTGGCGTGGGTCGTGTAAAATGCACCTAAAAGGGAGAGATTACACTAAGAAGAAGAACAAGAAGAAGAAGAAAAAGAGGGTTATATTAGAACGAGGGGCTAACATGAGTGTAGAGATTTGGTGCATGTAACTTACATTATGGTACAAGATACACGTGACGTCATCAATTTTTCAAATAGGACTACATAATTTAATCATGTTACATTGATTACACACATTAAGACGAGTTCAAAAATGTATCACAATGTCACCTTCCCAATCAATAACAGCAACAAAATGCAAAATAAATGCCATCAGAATGTGCCGTTTGTTGTGGTGCCCCATTCATCTTGTGCATTAACTTATGAAAGACGACTGACGTCTGTACACGTCGTGTGTTGTGTGTTTGCTGTCTTAACATGTAAACAAACCACAACAACTGTCGACGCCACAATCCACGCACAGCGGCCTGCACGTTCTCCGGACCTGTCGCCAATCGACTTCTTCCTGTGAGGAACTGTAAAGGACAGTCTGTACCAGAACATTCTGACAACACCAGACGACATGCAGCAACGTATTCGACAGGCTTGTGTGTCCATTCAGCCAGCAACATGCCGGGCAGTCATACGGTCTTTCGGGGAACGCCTTCGAATGTGCATTAATGTGAATGGTCACCATTTGGAACATCTTCTGTGACTCTCAAAGCATAACATTATCACATTGGAAGTACGTTTTTGTTTAGTTTTGTTGCTGTTATTGGTTAGGAAGGTGACATTGTGATACATTTTTGAACTCGTCTTAATGTGTGTAATCAATGTAACATGATTAAAGTATGTAGTGCTATTTGAAGAATTGATGACGTCACGTGTATCTTGTATCATAATGTAGTTACATGCACCAAATCTCCACATTAATGTTAGCCCCTCGTTCTAACATAACGCTCAAAAACAAAAATTCCAATACTTATCCAAACAAAAAAGTTATAATATGTGCACAAGATAAATGGGACATTCTGTATACTAAGTATATACGTAATGACTTCTCTAATCACTGACTCATATTTCCCATTTCTGAATCAAAACAAAAATAAAACATACAAACAGACGCAACTTTAGTTTCATTCCCGAAACTTGGTGACGTATTCTACGTGTCTGTATATCCTTGATACAGTGCAGAAATTTTCGGCCATTTTCTCGAAATGGAAACGACAAACAATCACTATCCTCTTCAGATTACAAGCGGATAGTCATGAATGGACAAACAAAATGTCAAATTGTATATCGATATCATACTAGTACAGATATTATATTTTATCTGTGCCTCTGAGCAACGTCACATTTGCGGTAGAGAGGAGAGAAGATAGCAGAAGGTTGTAATGCTTTTTAATAAGCTGACGCCCACGACTAAGATAAGCCATTTGAAATTTAACGGTCACTGACCGGTAGATATGTAATGAAACATCTGTATATCGATATTATACACATCATGAAAATAAAGATGAATATCGACGGTTTGCATATCAATAATCACACCTCTATAGTACGTTCGGAGTTTAGAAAATACCACTGATAGGAGAATGTAAACAAAAACGTCCATCAGATAAGTTTCGATCAAATTAGTGTACATACTTAACACTTAACACATTACTTAACATTACTGTGGGCCTAAAGTTAATTTCTTCTCTAAATTAATTATTTTTAATTTCTACAAAGACAGTAACTAGAATGGAGATTGAATTTACAGAATATGTATTCGTAATAATGTTATTTTGAGTTTACATAAAATGTATAGGAATCTTTTAATGGAAATAGTTTTCTTCCATAAAAATGTACAGTAGTGGCAAAAAGAAATTGGACCGACCTTTGTAGCTGATTTCAGAGCCTTGTTCACTCCAGAGCACGATAGACTGGTAACTAAGACTTTCGTGGTTCGAATCCTGCCGGGGAAGGAAACGTTTTTTGTTTCTTATTCAAATTTATTCCCAATTCTTTTCGATTGCTGGTAAAATTCATGTTCTGGGAATAATAAGTTAATTAAATAGTAAAATATCACTGCAATCGAAAAGTACTGGGAATAAATTTGAATAAGGAACAAAAAAAAAAAAGTTTCCTTCCCAGGCAGGATTCGAACCACGAAAGTCTTATTTACCAGTCTAACGTGCTCTGGAGAGACCAAGGCTCTGAAATCAGCTACAAGGGTCGGTCCGGTTTTTTTGCCATTTCTTTATATTCTTTACTATTTTGTAATTACGTAAAAGGCAAAGAAATCAACAGATACTGTGAATGTTAAATAAGATTCATGATAATAAATTTAGCACTAAAGAGCTTATAGCGTAATAAAGAATGTTAAAAACCAAACAATTTGCGTAATTAATTCATGCAATATTTCTCGTTTTGAAGTACAATAATTTGATCGAAAGGTTATCTGATGAGACGTTTTTGTTTACATTCTCTTCGCGCAAGTCATACGGAGTGGATGATTGCAGTTACACTCCCCTCCACTGCGGAGCAATAACCTCAAGTACTCTTTGTAGTGTTACAATACGTCACATTTCGTATTTTCAAAACTATTGGACATATCAAAAAGCGTATTTGACAGAACTTGTTCACATTGATTTTATCTATTAATCTCTGTGAATTAATTGTATAGCCAATGGGCAATGGTATTTCCTAAACTCCGAATTCTTTATAAACTGTCAATAAAGAAACGTTGAAGTCGTGAACTAATTGAGGTAGCTCACGTATTACTCGTATGTAGGACATTTGACAGTCTCCTCTTTCCGAATGCGGCTCGTCCTATGGAAGCAAAATACATTGGTATTATTATTATTATTATTATTATTATTATTACTATTATTAACAGCTCCATACGTCCATATTATCTAAGCTATTATTTAGAGTAAAAAGAATTTCCATGCCTGGATTTAATGCCATTACACACGTTCCAAACTGAATTTCGCTCCCTAACAATAAGAGGCGTATTCAGAAACTTTATATTATTAAAGCAGGAGGGGACAAAATGACGACAGAACTTCGTTCTCTTTCTCTAATTCGTTAGCACAGAATTTTAAAGCGATGTGACTGAATACATAAAAATAAGATTGCATTAACTGATGTAACGAGACGGGAGGGTTGTTATGGAGGGTTATTTTATAATCCCTAATTGAAATAAAGTAAAACACACATAAAATGGTTGTTATCACGAAGTTTAATTTACATACATCCGCAATTTACAACCGTCTCCAGCTTATATACAGTTCACAGGTTTGTGGTTCAATAATACGAGTATGTTTAAATTTACAGTCTTCCTCAAATGAAGGAATCAATTTTTAAACGTTCTTTTTATACTTGAGGATGATATAAATAGAACAAAGAAAGCTAATAGTGCCTTTGTTCAATTATTGCATCCAATCTGGAAATGAATTTTCAAAAAAACATTTGTTTGAAATAAAAATTTGATTGAAAAGACGACTGGATTATCCAACAAATTTGATCCATTCTGAATTTAATGTTTTTAGCATTGACCAAATTTACAAATATACCTTAATTAACGACAAAAGAGTAATGGAACGGAGAAAAATTCTCTCTGGCACGGGATTTGAACCCGGGTTTTCAGCTCTATGTACTGATGCTTTATCCACTAAGCCACACCGAATACCTATCCCGGTGTCGGACAGAATCGTCTCAGTTTAAGTTCCAACTCTTGGATTCCCTCTTGTGGCCGCCCCCTACACTACGCCGAATTATGTATAATTTGTGTAATGCTCTGATATTAGAATGTTAAATTTTTGTTTCAGAAACAACAGATATTTTTGTGAATTATGTACCATTTGTGTAATACTCTGATATTAGAATGTTAAATTTTAGTTTCAGAAACAACTGATATTTTTGTGAATTATGTGGCGGCCGGGTAGCTCAGTTGGTAGAGCAGCTGGCTACGGACTGAAAGGTCCGGGGTTCGATCCCAGGTGGTGACAGGATTTTTTCTCGTTGCCAAACTTTCAGAACGGCCCCAAGGTTCACTCAGCCTTCTATAAAATTGAGTACCGGGTCTTTCCCGGGGGTAAAAGGCGGTCAGAGCGTGGTGCCGACCACACCACCTCATTCTAGTGCCGAGGTCATGGAAAGCATGGGGCTCTACCTCCATGCCCCCCAAGTGTCTTCATGGCATGTTACGGGGATACCTTTACCTTTTTACCTTTTATGTATCATTTATGTAACGCTCTGGTACTAGAATGTTAAATTTTAGTTTTAGAAACAACAAATATTTTTGTGAATTATGTATCATTTGTGTAATACTCTGATATTAGAATGTTAAATTTTAGTTTCAGAAACAACAGATATTTTTGTGAATTATCTATAATTTGTGTAATGCTCTGGTATTAGAATGTTAAATTTTAGTTTTAGAAACAACAGATATTTTTGTGAATTATGTATCATTTGTGTAATGCTCTGATATTAGAATGTTAAATTTTAGTTTTAGAAACAACAGATATTTTTGTGAATTATGTATAATTTGTGTAATGCTCTAGTATTAGAATGTTAAATTTTAGTTTCAGAAACAACAGATATTTTTGTGAATTATGTATCATTTGTGTAATGCTCTGATATTAGAATGTTAAATTTTAGTTTCAGAAACAACATATATTTTTGTGAATTATGTATCATTTGTGTAATGCTCTGGTATTAGAATGTTAAATTTTAGTTTTAGAAACAACAGATATTTTTGTGAATTATGTAGCATTTGTGTAATGCTCTGGTATTAGAATGTTAAATTTTAGTTTTAGAAACAACAGATATTTTTGTGAATTATGTATCATTTGTGTAATGCTCTGGTATTAGAATGTTAAATTTTAGTTTTAGAAACAACACATATGTTTGTGAATTATGTATCATTTGTGTAATGCTCTGGTATACTAGAATGTTAAATTTTAGTTTTAGTAACAACAAATATTTTTGTGAATTATGTATCATTTGTGTAATACTCTGATATTAGAATGTTAAATTTTAGTTTCAGAAACAACAGATATTTTTGTGAATTATGTATAATTTGTGTAATGCTCTAGTATTAGAATGTTAAATTTTAGTTTCAGAAACAACAGATATTTTTGTGAATTATGTATCATTTGTGTAATGCTCTGATATTAGAATGTTAAATTTTAGTTTCAGAAACAACAGATATTTTTGTGAATTATGTATCATTTGTGTAATACTTTGGTATTAGGATGTTAAATTTCAATTTTAGAAACAACAGATATTTTTGTGAATTATGCATAATTTGTGTAATGCTTTGGTATTAGAATGTTACAATTTAGTTTCAGAAACAACAGATTTTTTAAAAATGATTTCTGGCTGTCTGTGAGAAAATTGCTCCAATGTCTGGTATTTTGAAAAGGCTTAAAAGATCTTTGCCTATATCTTGTCTCTTGAATGTATATTATGCTTTTATCCATTCTCATTTAATGTATATGTCATTTATTTGGGGACATAATAAGAAAACTGCTTTGAGATCTTTACAAATTATTCAAAATAGAGCTTTAAGAAATTTATTGGGTTTTCATTATTTGACTCCAGTTAAATATCTATATCAATTTTCTTTCGTTCTACCAGTTGAATCAATTAACAAATTAGGTGCTGCTATTTTCATGTACAAAGTAATTAACAATACTTAATAAATAGTAACATTACATTTCAGTTTAATAAAGATATACATACTTATTTAACAAGACAAAAAGACAATATGTATTTTTCTCAGCATAGCTTCGTAACTTATGGAACGAAAGGACTTAACCATTTTAACAACAACTTTTAACCAACTTCCTTTAGAGCATAGACTTTTACCAAATTGCCGGTGTCTTAAGAATTGTTTAAAAATACGTTTTTGGGAAGATTATTTTAATTCTCAGTTGATTTATTTATTTCATGGTTTCAAACTTTTTCTTCTTTCTGCCCAAAACTTTATGTTATCTTACTATTTGTTCTTATTTTGCTTTCTTTCTTTAATAAAATCTTATGTTATTGTTTGTTTCCACAGACTGTAGTTTCATGACTTTTCAATTACATTGTATAACATATGTATGTGTTCTTGTATAGCTCCTACATATGAGTTATACTCGTTGGGGCATACTCAATAAATTAAAAAAAAAAAAAAATTTTTTTGTGTAATGCTCATGTTGTTACATCGAAACGGATCTGTCCCCGAACAAGAGCTTTGCTGTTTCGGGGTACTTTCATGTAACGTTTTATGTTTTACCTTATGTTATTATTAATAAATAAAAAATGAAACAAATATTATATATAAATATACACACAGGATGGAAGGGAACCTATTACATTACTGTAATTCACAGAGGTAATAGATCAAGTCAATGCGAACACGTTTTGTCAGATAAGTTTTTTATACGTCCAATAGTTTTGAGAATATGAAATGTAACGTGTGGCCACGCTCATTGAGACCACTGCTCCGCAGAAAGATATAAAGATATTCTTCTAACTCCTTTTTTCAAGCTGAATATAACTGCAGATACGACTTCGAAACGTTCGTAAATTTTCTATATGCCTTACTAGCAACAAAAAGTCCAATTTAGACTTCTCCTGAAAATTCATCTTCTTTATACGGTCTTTTATGTATGTAGTGACAATTAAATAGAGTTCACAAATTCTGCATCTCTCTTTAATGAATTTATTCAGTAACACTTGACAGCATTGTAAACGAGCGGGCTGCTATCTAGTGGTACAGGTAGTAATTACAATCATAATATGTAGTAGCGGCTTTATATCTCTCCTGTCAGTTAAGAGTCAAAATATTTTTCCATCATCACAGCATGATTATAAATAGTGTTTCAATAATTAATTAAAAAAGCACTCAATCCTGAACACAAAAGATGAGTTTATTATTGGGATCCTAAACTTTTGGCGACCTGGTAAACATTCCAAAATTAATATCCGCAGATATGAAAGCCTCCATGAATAATGAATTCCGGTTAAAAATGGTCTGTAATACCGGTAATGTATAAAGTGCTTTGAAACATCTGTAAACGACAACTATGTACGATATATCAACGTCCATGGATTTTGCTTTTATTTATTGAGATCCCACTTTTTGAGTGCTGTTTTCATCGGAATGAAAAAACTCATCACATGTACTTCCTCGTCTGTGACGTAGGCTTCAAACAAAAGCAGACCCCAGCTGTCACATCGCCTAACAAATATCTCTCTACCCAGGGATCCATTAATATCAGGCAACATGATTAAAGCAGGTACGAATTTCAAGTAGTGGTTTTATATCAGTGTTAAGAAGAGACCACACGTCAATTAATGAGTATGTGGAGTCCCTTCGCAATGACTTCGTGCATGAATGTTGATAACGATGACATACGCGAGCAAGAGAAAGTAAAAGGGAAGAAGGGAAAGCTGCTTCCTTCAAAATAAACACGTAAGCAATATTTAACAGCATGAGAAACCTTTTCACAATGCCTTCATTTTGCACAGACAAAAATTATTTGATTCTTACGCGGAACAAATTAATTTTGATGATGACATCAAAGAGTTAGAAGCCAGGAGAAGGAAGGCGAGGAAAAGATAAGGAGAAATGGAACAAAATGATAAGAGGAAATATGAAATGGAAGAATATTGAACGAAAGAGGAAAAGAAGACAAAGAAAGAGACTGAGGATGAGGTTGAGCAGGAATGAAAAATGAATGAGGGCAGGATGGTGTGGAGAAAAGAGTAAAGAGCAGAAGGGCATGAAGATGATGAAAGAGTGAAGAGAAGAAGAGACAAGGAAAAAAGTGACAGGAGGGTGAAGAGAAGAGTAGGATGAGGATGATGAAAGTGAGTAGGAGGACAGTGAAGAATAGGAAATGAAGAGATGTGGATGAGAAAAAGAAGGGGGTAAGGAGAATAAACTGAGAAGATGATGATGAGATGAAATTTAGGAGTAGAAGTGAGAGGGAGAAGAGGACTGAGAAGAGAACGGAGAAGAAGAGAATGAGGAGGCTAATAGGATGATGAGGAGAAAATTGAGGAGAAGCGTCAGAATAAAGTGAGGAGGAAAAGAAAGCGTGAAAAGGATGAGAGAGCTAGGCGAATATGAGGAGACAGCGAGGAGAAAGAGAATGCGAGGATACATTATAAAGAGGAAGAGAGAAGTGTGAAGATTCGTCGTCCCTCTTCCTGTCATTGGATGTGACCACTTTCTTAATACGTACGACTGTCCCTGAGCACTTGGAGCGTGAGCTTCGTGTACGTTGTACCTGTAAACTTACTCATGCACATGTCACACAAGTCCCCAAGTTCCGAGCTTTGCTAATCAATCATAATCATTATCTTACTGATGAAACACAATTTCACCTGTCGTTGTGCACCAAGAGTAACGCCGCAGGCAGCAAAAGGATACCGTATCTCCAGTTTCGGCTCCGTACTGTCTATCAAAATAACTAAAGGCTGGTTCACAATAAACCAGGAACGGAAACGGCAACGAGAACGAGAACGGAAATAATGTTAAAATAAATGTATTTAAATGTGAGCATTCACAATAGTTAATTCTGAATCCCCACATTCAAATATACTTATTTTAATATTTCCGTTCTCGTTCTCGTTGTCGTTTCCGTTCCCGGTTTATTGTGAACCAGTCTTAAATGTGTTCAGGATAACACAGAGGGTTTGGAATTGAACTGGTTACATCAGCTTCTTGTCTATGCGGATGACGTGAACATGTTACGAGAAATTCCACAAACGATTAGGAAAAACACGGAAATTCTACTTGAAGCAAGTAAAGCGATAGGCTTGGAAGTAAATCCCGAAAAGACTAAGTATATGATTATGTCTCGTGACCTGAATATTGTACGAAGTGGAAATATAAAAATTGGATATTTATCCTTCGAAGAGGTGGAAAAATTCAAATATCTTGGAGCAACAGTAACAAACATAAATGACACTCGGGAGGAAATTAAACACAGAATAAATATGGGAAATGCCTGTTATTATTCGGTTGAGAAGCTTTTGTCATCTAGTCTGCTTTCAAAAAATCTGAAAGTTAGAATTTATAAAACAGTTATATTACCGGTTGTTCTGTATGGCTGTGAAACTTGGACTCTCACTTTGAGGGTGTCTGAGAATAAGGTTCTTAGGAAAAGATTTGGGGCTAAAAGGGATGAAGTTACAGGAGAATGGCGAAAGTTACACAACGCAGAGCTGCACGCATTGTATTCTTCACCTGACATAATTAGGAACATTAAATCCAGACGCTTGAGATGGGCAGGGCATGTAGCACGTATGGGCGAATCCAGAAATGCATATAGAGTGTTAGTTGGGAGGCCGGCGGAAAAAAGACCTTTGGGGAGGTCGAGACGTAGATGGGAAGATAATGTTGAAATGGATTTGAGGGAGGTGGGATATGATGGTAGAGACTGGATTAATCTTGCTCAGGATAGGGATCAATGGCGGGCTTATGTGAGGGCGGCAATGAGCCTCCGGGTTCCTTAAAAGCCAATAAGTAAGTCTTAACTAAATTCACGTGGCACAGTTAATCCTGACGGACGAATTTCAAGCTATCCTTGTCAGGTGCGTTCTTGCAAATAATTTCACTAGAACTAGTTGATTTCTTACTGTTTTAAATGCATTTCTCGAAAAAAAAAATGAAGATCTAAGTGCTCAAAGGGACGTATATGAGGAATCAAATGCAACTAGTTGCGTTTGATTCAGATATAGTTTGCTGATGGCTTTAGTCCCAGGTGGAAAGCCTACAGACCATCAACATATGGCGCGCGATGTATTGACGCTGATGGAGCTGTCAATTCAATTCAGTGCAACGAACTAACTCATTTACGTGAGGGTGAACACAACAAACCAGCCGTCAGCTAATGTAGAGTGCAGGAAGCCTCATACATGACTACGGATAGTTTTATCTTGCACACAATTTGATATCGTACAGGTACAACATGTACAACGATATAAAATTGGACTGGGCTACAATATTGATTAATTAAATTATTAATTTACTTACTCAGAAATTTATCCGTTATTACTTATTTTTTGCTTACTTATTAATATGATATTCTTATTGAATTTGCTATTCCCAAGAAACTAGTTCGATTAATTAAAATATGTCTCAGTGAAACTTACAGCAGAGTCCGTATAGGCCAGTTTCTATCTGACGCTTTTCCAATTCACTGCGTGCTAAAGCAAGGAGATGCACTATCACCTTTACTTTCTAACTTCGGTCTAGAATATGTCATTAGGAAAATTCAGGATAACACACAGGGTTTGGAATTTAACGGGTTACATCAGCTTCTTGTCTATGCGGACGACGTGAATATGTTAGGAGAAAATTCACAAACGATTAGGGAAAACACGGGAATTTTACTTGAAGCAAGTAAAGAGATAGGTTTGGAAGTAAATCCCGAAAAGACAAAGTATATTATTATGTCTCGTGACCAGAATATTGTACGAAATGGAAACATAAAAATTGGAGATTTACCCTTCGAAAAGATAGAAAAATTCAAATATCTTGGAACAACAGTAACAAATATAAATGACACTCGGGAGGAAATTTAACGCAGAATAAATATAGGGAATGCCTGTTATTATTCGGTTGAGAAGCTTTTGTCATCTAGTCTGCTGTAAAAAAATCTGAAAGTTAGAATTTATAAAACAGTTATATTACCGGTTGTTCTGTAGGGTTGTGAACTTGGACTCTCACTTTGAGAGAGGAACAGAGATTAAAGGTGTTTGAGAATAAGGTTCTTAAGAAAATATTTGGGGCTAAGAGGGACGAAGTTACAGGAGAATGGAGGAAGTTACACAATGCAGAACTGCACGCATTGTATTCTTCACCTGACATAATTAGGAACATCAAATCAAGACGTTTGAGATGGGCAGCGCATGTAGCACGTATGGGCGAATCCAGAAATGCATAATATAGTGTGTTAGTTGGGACACCGGAGGAAAAAAGACCTTTGGGGAGGCCGAGATGTAGATAGGAGGATAATATTAAAATGGATTTGAGAGAGGTGGGATATGATGGTAGAGACTGGATTAATTTTTCTCAGGATAGGGACCTATGGAGGGCTTATGTGAGGGCGCCGTGAAACTCCGGATTCCTTAAAAGTCATATGTAAGAAAGTAAGGTTTTACAATGTCCTAGGATATCTTCACATATCCGTTTTCAGGATTCTATAGTCTTTCTTCATTATTGTCTATTCTCCCATATCTCATTGTGCTAATTATTTATGTCCAGGGTAATTTTGGTCTTTCCCTCTTCCTTTTCCAGCTGGAATCCATTCATACACCTTCTTCGAGAATCCTGTCGTCTTCTTCATACGACCAAAGGATTTTAATTGTTTTCTTTGTTTTGATATATTCTATAGTTGCTAGTCTCCCATCAGGCATTTCCCCAGATAGCGGTATGGTGGGTAGCGGAGAAATAAAACACCTCGTCCTCCAGGATGGGAGTTGATACAACGGGCCAGTTCCCAGCTTATCAGGAAAAAAGTAAAATACAAAAAGACCCATTAAGGAAAGTTGAATGGCGAAAATACGAGTGAAATATGAAAACTGCTACGTAAACGGAGAATCATTCTAGGAACATGGAATGGGCTGTAATGTCACAGTATAATTACCTACGAACTAGCAGTAAATGAAGACAAAAAATAAGGGAATAATGGATAGATTTAAGCACAAACTACGTAAATTAAAAACTAACTAATAGGCATAAACAGAGACTATTACAATGCACTCTTTTTAAACCAAACTCCAAGGGGAATTTGAAAATTTGAAATGAAAACTCGAAATAATCAATATATCATTTTGTTTCTATAAAATTTACATACCAATATGCACTCTATACAGGAACGAACAGTGGACGTGACGTGTACTTCAGCTCAACAGTTGACACGTTTTATCCATTTCTACACAAAAATTAGCGTACAACTAAAAGAAAAAAGCTGTAAAACTTTTCTTACCAATGTTAAAAAGTGTCTGCTTCAATACTGCGAAAACAAAGAAAGAAATAACCCACCAATCTTCGTACCTACGTACAAGGAAATTTCTCTTCTAAGTTACTGACTGGCGGGAAAGGGACACGTACATTTGTAAACAATAGTATTGGACAACCCGCATATTGCTCTTTGTTTTTAATTACAGGTACTTTTTATTTCATATTGTTTAGTTCTTACACTACTGAGTCAGCGATTCCGTAATAAATGGATAGGTCGTGAGGACCAACAACCTGGCCTGCTCGTTCCCCTGACTTCAGTCCATTAGATTTTTACTTATGGAGACATTTAAGAGGAATTGTGTATTCAAGACCTTAGTGAAATTCTTTTCAAGTTTGTTGAAGAAGGATGTCAGCAGATACAACGGACACGTGGAATATCAGAGAGAGCAAGATAATCCAAGATTCGGCGTTTAGAATATGTACAAGGGTGGATCGAAAAATAACGCACAATAATTGTTTGTGGCAACTTATTTCATAAGTAAGCAAAATGAAATAATGCACAAGAAATCTACAGGTTTTACCTATTCTTCGACATTGGCACTAAGTCTATCGACACATTTCTCCCATCGTGGCACCATATTCAATACACCTCGATCATAAAACTCCGTTGTTTGGGCGTATAGGTAGCCATCTGCACACGGCTAATTTCACGTCTTCATCCGAACAGAAGCGTTGTCCTAGGAATTTCATTGGTCCGAAGAGGTGAAAGTCAGACGGTGTGAGGCCTGGACTGTAGGGTGAGTGATTGCCGCCTTAATGATGCCTCTGACATTGGATGGTGTTGCAGCGGTCACTGGTCGGCCGGAACGTGCTTCGTTGGTGGACTTTTTTGAAGAACCTGCACCATCTGGAGATGTTGCTATGGCCAGACAATCAAGCGTCAAGCACCTCCAATTCACTCGAATGTTCCGTTTTTCGCAAAAAAAAAAAAAAAAAAAAAAAACAGATTACACCTCGCTGTCTTTCACAAGTGAATGATGGTAGAAAACGCCCCATTTTTACCAGTAGTTACAGCTCGTTCAGCCAAGGTGACATCCGATGGAATCATTGCTGTCTGTAGCGCAAGATTCAAACTAACTATCTGCCAATTTTGAACGTCCTAACCAAAATAGTGTTCCGTAAAATAATTGTTGTGCGTTACTTTCCGATCTACCCCTGATATTAGGACTGACGGTGGTCATTTTGAACACTATCTGTAGAGTTATAGAATTATCCACGGACTTTGTAAACAAATATGTAAAGATAAAGTTTCAATAAGCAAACATGTATGAATTAAAAAGTACCTGTAACTAAAAAACAACAACAAAGTGAAATTGACTATACAGGATGTTTAAAAAAATACGGGGCATAATTTCAGGTATGTATTTCCCACATGTAGACAATCAAAATAGTTCACTACAACATATGTTCGGAAATGCTTCATTTCCGAGTTATGGCCTTCACAACATTGCAATTCACCGGAACGTTTTTCTTTCTGCAGGTCGTTGCCATTACAGAAGATGTTCAAAATGTCCACCTCCTGCTTGAATACAGACCTCACATCGATGTCTCATTGACCTGCGAACACGATCCCAAACTCCAGGAGTATTGCGTATGTCCTCAGAACATGCCACAATTCGATTCCGAAGGGATTCCAAATCAGGCACCGGAGACGAATAAACCAATGATTTTAAATGACCCCACAAGTAGAAATCGAGAGGGTTCAGATCAGGTGAGCGTGGAGGCCAAGCAATTGGGCCACCTCTACTTATCCATCGATCAGGAAACCTTCGATCCAAGTACCGGCGAGCCGTACGACTGAAGTGTGCAGGAGCGCCATCATGCAAGAAGTGAATGTGTTGACGATTGATCAGTGGAGTGTCTTCTAAAACATGAGGTATGGTGTTTTCCAGGAAGTTTGTGTACGCCTGCCCCGTAAGTCTGTTTACGAGAACATGGGGTCCAACTAATCGATCACCAATGATACCGGCCCACATGTTGAGGGAGAACCGCACCTGGTGATGAGATGGAACAGTTGCACGTGGGTTTTCATACGCCCATACATGCTGATTGTGGAAATTTGTTATGCCATCTCGTGTGAACTGTGCTTCATCTGTAAATAATACTAAGGCAGGAAAGTTCGGATTTACACCACAATGCTGCAAGAACCACTGACAGAACCTAACTCGTGCAGGGTAATCTGCTGGTGACAGGGCCTGTACACGTTGCAAATGATAAGGACACAATTGATACTCTTTCAACAGTCTCCAGACAGTCGTATGAGGAACATTGACTTGCAACGCTACCCTTCGTGTGCTGATAGAAGGAGTCATGTTAAATTTTCCATACTCGCACAGACGGTAATGGAGACGTACAAATGTCTTCCGATCTGGACATTGTCGCTGTGGGTACCTCTCCTGGTACAAACGACGAGCCAGCGCAGCATTGCCGTCCTCCTTACCGTACATGAAGTGTATCTCTGCCAGCTATTGATTTGAATACATGTCGCACAGTCTAACGCCTACACAACACTGAATGCAACCTTCGCCTCGGAATGACCTGTCAGAGTGCCCTCTTAATGTCTCCTTGGACGGCAACGACCTGCGGAAAGAAAAACGTTCCGGTGAATTTCAATGTTGTGAAGGCCATAACTCGGAAATAAAGCATTTCCGGACACATGTTGTAATGAACTATTTTGATTGTCTACATATGGGAAATACATACCTGAAATTATGCCCCGTTATTTTTGAAACACCTTGTATGTTTGGATGAAATGTTTCGCTAGTTTTTAGATCTTGCATAAGTACTATATCTATGTGACATAAACAAATACATAAAAAATAAACCAGCAAACAAACGAGCACGCGAACAAACAAACAAAGTGAATGAACGAATGAATGAATGAATAATAAATAAATGAATAAGTGAATAAATAAACAAATAAATACATAAATAAATAAGAAAATAAATAAGTAAATAAAAAAGCAAAATAAATAAATAATAATAAAGTAAATAAATAAGTAAATATATAAATAAATAAATTAAGACTAAATAAGTAAACAAATACATAAAAAATAAGTAAATAAACAAATATAGGCCTATGCATAAGCCAAAGTAGAAAATGTCACAAAGAAGCTTAATGTCTTCAAACTGTAACTCGTTAAATAAATCAGTGCTGGCTTCCTACAAAATAAATCGGTGCGCAATGCGATATTCGAGTCCCTAGGGAATCCCTGTCTAATGAAAGACTTCCAGGACCGATAGCTTCTCTGCAGATAACGCTCTTCAAGTTGTTATAAAACCGGGGCTAAGAGAACGAATAAAAGACTACACAACGTAACCCCCCCCTTGTCAAACTGCACAACTCCATCGATCTGTTGCAAATGTTTCCCCATGTGTGTTCCTGCCATTCAGCGCAAGGACGAAAACACAAGAATTAAGTCCATCATTAGCTTCTTGAAGAAAAAGACAGGAATAAATAAAAGAAAAGCATGAAATGGAACCATCACCACTACCACCACTATTGTTATTAATAGAGAATTCTGAAATCGTGTATTTTTGTGAAAACCTTGGAATAAACTTTTTGCAGCATCAGAGTACCTTCCATTTACACTTTGTTATGAAGGGAAATTAAAAAACCAGAATGTTCTTCTTGGCATCATAATAATGAAGCAAGACCACGTGCTACATTCAAAATTGTATT
This sequence comes from Periplaneta americana, assembly GCF_040183065.1. Lineage (NCBI taxonomy): Eukaryota > Metazoa > Arthropoda > Insecta > Blattodea > Blattidae > Periplaneta > Periplaneta americana. Next base: position 44,973,657 of record NC_091118.1, read on the forward strand.
CATCTTTCTTCCCACTCCACTTTTCCATAGTCCCTCGCAGCTATCCCCAAACTTTTCATCCTGTTGAGGTATAAAAAATGTATACCGAAACTAGAGTAAGTTTAATCATTAATTTTAGAGATATGTCTGATAATTTATAAACGACAGACCTGAGTAATGTCAGGACGTTCATCTCTGTCCCACGTGCTCGATAGAGAAGTGCTTTGTGGTACGGAGGTTTTGCTTCTTGGCGCTCGTATCGCCCGAGGCGCCTCAAGGATTGGAGAGAAGCTTCTCTGCTAAGAAAGTTGCCACGTCAAAATAAAACTTCACACCCGAATCTCCATAATACGGTTCAGGCTTCGTATTCACGGCCGTGTTTTCATAACTTTTACGCTGAAACTCTCAGAAGACGGCTGCCGTAATCCCGCATACAGGTAGATGAAAAGTTGAAAAAATATACGTATATTTCACATGACTTCATATTGCTGCAATTTAATTCAACTAAAAATTCATAGAAATGTACAAAAAATGTTTACAATAGTTCAATACATTTCAAGACTCGAGAGTGAAGGCACGACACAGTAATGTAAGGTAAGATACGGTAGCATAAGGTAGGATGCGACAGTGTAACATAAGGTGCGGTAATGTAAAGGAAGATAGGACAATTTTAGGTAAATTGCCGCAATGAAAGACAAGATAATTATGGTAATGTGAGATAATATGCGTTAATTTAAGATAAGATGCGGTAATGTTAAGTTAAGATATAGTAAAGCAAGATGCAATAATATGCTGTTAAGATACTGTATTGTAAGGTAACATACTACATTCTAAGGTAAGATACTGTAATGTAACGTAAGATACTGTATTGTAAGGCAAGATACTGCATTGTAAGGTAAGATACTGTATTGTAAGGCAAAATACTGCATTGTAAGGTAAGATACTGTAATGTAAGGCAAGATACTGCATTGTAAGGTAAGATACTGTATTGTAAGGCAAGATATTGCATTGTAAGGTAAGATACTGTATTGTAAGGCAATATAATGCATTCTAAGGTAAGATACTGTATTGTAAGGCAAGATACTATATTGTAAGATAAGATACTGTAATGTAAGGCAAGATATTGCATTGTAAGATAAGATACTGTATTGTAAGGCACGATACTGCATTGTAAGATAAGATACTGTAATGTAAGGCAAGATACTACATTGTAAGATAAGATACTGTAATGTAAGGCAAGATACTGCATTCTAAGGTAAGATACTGTAATGTAAGGCAAGATACTGCATTGTAAGATAAGATACTGCATTGTAAGGCAAGATACTGCATTGTAAGGTAAGATACTGTATTGTAAGGCAAGATACTGCATTCTAAGGTGAGATACTGTAATATAAGGCAAGATACTGCATTGTAAGATGAGATACTGTATTGTAAGGCAAGATACTGCATTGTAAGGTAAGATACTGTAATGTAAGGCAAGATACTACATTGTAAGATAAGATACTGTAATGAAAGGCAAGATACTGCATTCTAAGTTAAGATACTGTAATGTAAGGCAAGATACTGTATTGTAAGATAAGATACTGTATTGTAAGGCAAGATACTGCATTGTAATGTAAGATACTGTAATGTAAGGAAAGATACTACATTGTAAGATAAGATACTGTAATGTAAGGCAAGATACTGCATTGTAAGGTAAGCTACCGTATTGTAAGAGAAGATATTGCATTGTAAGGTAAGCTACCGTATTGTAAGAGAAGATATTGCATTGTAAGGTAAGATACTGTATTGTAAGGCAAGATACTGCATTCTAAGGTGAGATACTGTAATGTAAGGCAAGATACTGCATTGTAAGATGAGATACTGTATTGTAAGGCAAGGTACTGCATTGTAAGGTAAGATACTGTAATGTAAGGCAAGATACTACATTGTAAGATAAGATGCTGTAATGAAAGGCAAGATACTGCATTCTAAGTTAAGATACTGTAATGTAAGGCAAGATACTGTATTGTAAGATAAGATACTGTATTGTAAGGCAAGATACTGCATTGTAATGTAAGATACTGTAATGTAAAGAAAGATACTACATTGTAAGATAAGATACTGTAATGTAAGGCAAGATACTGCATTGTAAGGTAAGCTGCCGTATTGTAAGAGAAGATACTGCATTGTAAGGTAAGATACTGTATTGTAAGGCAAGATACTGCATTGTAAGATAAGATACGCATACTGTCTTGATCTAAAAAATATGAAAAGAAAATTCCTAGTCTTTTAATAAGGGCCTAGTATTTAAATAAAAATTGGGAAACGGATTATTATACGCTGAAAGGTAGAGATGATGTTTCAAATAGGCTACTTGATTATTTATACATGTATGTAAACAAACTTCCCCTAAAATAGGGGTTGCCCTGAAGGACAAAGTATACCAAATATACAAGTATTAGGAAATACGTACAGTTTTATGAAAATGTTTTCGTGAGAAATATAATTATTATTATTGTGTTATTAATTTCCTTTATATATGTGATTTCTCAGAAGATAGATTGAATATTTTGGAGCTATCAAAGAAACAGTCTTGGCCAAAGAGGATTCAAGACTGAACTCTTTGCAGAAATTAATAATTTTTTTTGTAATCGTGCCTCTAGCACCCACTAATAACCCAATAATTTCAATAGTTTGTAACTTATACCATAAATTTGATTCTTCTCATTGTTGACATCTTCCGGTTGAGTTGTATTCAATTCGACGCTGATAGTAGGATCTATTATATAGCCTGTTGTGTTGTTAAAGGCTAATATATCAACCCGCCGACAGCTTCCTGTTTCCGATTTTCCATGGATTTCTTCATAGGTGGTATATCTCTTGTCGCGAAGAGCTTGAGCGATTGCGGGCAAGATCCAAGAACGTGGGCGAGAGTTTCTATCTCGTTGAAGCAGTGGCGACAACGGTTACTGTCCATGGATCTGCCCGGAATAGCGCGTACAGCCGCAACATTACCGACAGTTGCCAAAGTAGATGAAAATTCAACAACTGTAGTGATTCAAGGCTGTTTGACGTTCGGGACTTCGGGAGTGGTCAATCTCGGCATCTCGAAACACTCACAAGCAGTCTTTACGTCAACGACGCGACGTATACATTGTTGTGCGCGTTTTCGGCTTTGCGGGCGCTGTTAGTCCAGCTTTCTCGATCGTTGTTCATCTCTATACTACTGGGTGTTCATTTCAAAGTGTGTCATGGCGTCACTGTTGGTGAGTCAGCGACTTGAAGTGAATTTCAGCTTTTATGTCAGAGAAGTTGCCTATTAATCAAGGCGTTCAATCTGAACTTGAGAACGTGTACGGTATAACTTGAACGTCGTAGCAACAGATGGCGGTCTGTAAAGTCTGTGTGCTACCATAATCTCTTTCGAACTGTGTTTTGCGCGGGAAAGTCGTACGCAGGGTATTTGTTATCATCGGTTGCGTACGGCAACATTCCACGACACAAATCAAATGCTCCGTGTCCATGTTGACCGTCGAAGTTAATGTCAACAAATACTGTACGTAAGTAATGGTCTTAACCCTCTCCCCATATTCCGACAGTAAGAAAAAAACTCACCTCAGTACGTGTTTCCAAACAGTTCACATTCCTGCCACTACAGGTGTTACCGTACGTATCGGTAAGTACTCTTCTGAATGAACGCCGTACTTGCTAGGCAACTTCTCTGGCACATAGGTAATACGCCTCTGCGGAAATGTAGGAAGATCGAATTCTCTAGGCTCATCGGCTAGCCACATGACGACATACAGCGAGCCATGACACACTTTGAACTGAACACGCAGTATACATATTTAATTATTCTAATTTGGGTCTTTTATTTAATGAACCTAGAACGCATGGCCAGCACATCAGTTAAGCTTCGGATCATACAAGACATCGTATCCACAGGCTATAGTAGTCGCTTGTCGGACCTGCGCTTAAGGAAACGAACAATTTTTGCATATTTATAACATATCTATGCACATACAAAACATTTTTACGATTCTGTTGGTTTATGATATGAGTTTCAATTTCTCTTATCTGCAGATTAATACATGATGGGTCGTATTACTAAAAGTCTGTTACTCCATCATGTATTAGTTGTTCGGTCTATTAACTGAGCCCGCTATGGATTTTACTCTTGTGGCTATCACATTAATATTGAAATACATTTTAAACTTCACAGCACATACACCGTTGTTAATACAAATCTGGTGTGTATGGCCGGGCACGTTTTAATGGAGGTATTTACGAAAGAGGCTTTCTCTGATAGGCTAATCCTGTAACACGGAGAGTACTGTACTGTACTGTGCGTATTAAAGCCGAAAGCCCATTCCACCACGGAGCTTTTTGTTACTTATTAAACGCGGCGCTGTGTACCTTTTTATTTTATTCGTCCTCTGTATCTTACAATGCGGTGCAGTTTAAATAACTTGGGATGTCCGCTAACGTTAAGTGTGTTAAACAGTAGCGTAGCCACAAAACTCCGATGTCCATAGATAAGCCAGCTCATCCCCCATTTTCGGCAATTTCTAGTCTGAAGTTTAGAGCGAAGTTATACGCTGCGCTGTTAACGAAAATTGTTTTTTCTCGTTAATGTATAAAATGCATATTTGTCTAACTGACCAAATCTGTAGGCATTAGCAACCAACGACCAGCTCAAAGAACTATAAACTCCAAATGTGAATTTTTCTTTAGTTACGTGGAATTTAAACAAAAACGCAAAAAATGATTAAAAATTAAAATTTTCAAAATATAACTATCTTAATAGAGAATTTTCTCCCCTTTAATTTTATATAAGAATTTTCGATTTATGCCTTATGGTTTTTCAGATAAGTCCCATTTTATAAAATTCTGCGTCATCAGCCACGGTCATTTCTACGAACATCACTCCAAAAGTAATGCACAACATTTTTTTAAATTTATTTTTTATTCTAAACCTTTACAATAGGGATATCTTATGCGAAGTTTTACCGTTAGCTGGCAGGAGCGTTCCATGCGGCGCAACATGTTGTAGGGCTATATTGTCACATGCTACAGTAGATTACGTTCTCCCGCTTGCTGGTTTTCTCTGCGTATCAAAATTATATTTATAATTATTTTGTATAACCTAGTATAATTTATTATAATTCAGCATTTTCAAACCTCATATTTAATTTAATTTACAATAAATAATAACGTAAACTTGTATAATACTAAGCGATTCCCCTTAAGAGATGGATAGGGAAATCTGCAGTATGCAGAATATAGATACGAGTAAATTGAATGTTCATGAACCTAAACGAGAACTTTGAGAACGAGGTGCACGGATAAAGGAAATTAATAAATAAAAAATAGGAACTTTGTCGAAGGTGAATATTACCTCTTTAATCATTAGTATTTTAAGTACCCTATCGTACGCTAAAAATAGGACATGTAGCCACACATGTCTTTTTTAATAGGGAAGGGACTACCGAGATTGAATTCTTCGTATTTTTTTCTCTAGTTGCAGAAAGATCAAATGCAATGTTTGATAAGATGATATAATATGATCGCAATAGTATCACGATTATTCCTGTATTTTGTAGGTTAAGGACTTGCAGTTCTGAATACTACGTAGAATGATACTGAAGTAAAAACATGATTTTAATAATTAATTAGTCTACAGCACATTAAAAACATTATTCAACAAATGGATTTCACTATGGATCGTCCTGGATAATAAACATCCCCGTTAATCGAGAGTTTACTGCAGGCGTAAACTTCGGAGACTCCTACAACTACTGCATATAATCTAAGCTAACATAGCTTCCTGTCGAGATTGCATATGTTTTTATTAATTTTTCTTTTCCCTCTTCCAAAATGAAACTGTAGCCAGCAATTCCTTACTTGAAGTAGTTCTTTTTGTTTATTAGCTAGTACTTTCGTGGCGCAATTTAATTAGTTATATTTTTAAGCTTTAAAGCACATATTTATTCAGAATATTTCGGGACCTGATTGAAGACAGAAGGTTTTCCCTGGTTTTTACATACAGGAACACAACAAAAGTTTGGCATTTTGAGTTGTATTTAAGAGTATTTAATATACTAATACACTACGTAAATCTTCAATGTTTATATACTGGAAAACAAATGCACACGCAAAGCGCACTCCTCAAAGTACACTCGCGCTATCTGTAGGTGCTAGTTCAGGATATCCCTATTTATGGAGGTCATAGATACATCCTTCCCCCTTGTATTCAAATTTAAGTCGTTCCCGTGAGTGACGCCAGAGAGTAGCTCAGACGTGTTGGTTTAGACTTTTATCGTGCAGATATACAGGCCTTCATTCCAAGGTGGCGTAAGGCAGTTGAAAGGTGCGGGGATTATGTGGAAAAGTGACGTATTGTTCCTGAAGGATGTATCTACATTCTATGAAAATAGCAAAGCTGTAGGCTAAAAATGTAATTTTTAAATAAACATTGTGGATTACTTTTGGAGTGATCCTCGTAGCTGTCAATCCCCTCGTCCAGCATTGCTTGTAAAATAAACTTCTTTCTAGTCCCAAAATAGATGCATAGATATCAAGGCATGTTCATTAGATTGAAAACACGTTTTTACATAATGAAGTAATTTATAATATTTTACTGTTAGTCATAAAACTGTAAATTTGTGTGTCAGTGATGTTGTACGTCATTTTAATAAGAATCCAAAAGGAGAAATTAAAATTCTGAGGAAGATGCGCATAAACCCTGGGACAAACACCATCGCAGGATTTGTTGAATCAATGGAAAATAAGGACAAAAATGCCAAAAAACATTCAACACCTGAGGTTAAAACGAGGAGGAGGTATTTGAGAGGCAGAAAGAAGCTGAAACTGGACCGAATGAAGCTGCTTAAGGGGTGACATACGATGATGGAGTCTTTTAGGCTCTGAAAGTTTGCGGCTCATTTCCTACAAATAGTAATTTTAGAATATTTAATTCTTTTAAACAAGATATCTCAGTCAAATATGGTGATACCAAGAAGATATTGGTGTCATTTCGAAGCTTGAAATGTCCCCCAGTGCCTGACAATGAGTAAAATAACATTAACGTAGTTAATAATTATCTATGGGTTTTTTACATGATATATGCAACATAAAATATTAGTATAAGTTACATATATGGTAATATTTAATTAATGTAAATGAAAATAAAAAATAGCTCTATGTCAGGCACTAGAGAATAGTTTTAGCTATAAAACAGTGAAAAAAATGTGGCTCTATCTTAAAAACTGCACGAGTTATCATGTTTCAAGTTGTATGTCAAAATTATAAACAAAATAATTTTTATAAACAATTTAGACATAATTTCAAGGGATTTGTTCACTTCATTCTCTTTATGGTACCATTCTCAATTGTATAAAAATTTTACAGAGCAAAATTATGCAAAACAAAATTTTTTGTACGTAAAGGTGTACATATACCTTAAAGGTCTGAACTAGTGTGATATTAGAAGTAATAACTATCGTGATGTTAAAGTATTCTTCCTCGTACAGAAGCTTGTACAGCAGAGTGTTGCAGAACAGCGCTTACAACCGGTTTATATTCGACCGGTTGCAGACCAACCGGCGAGGTTGGACATTCGTTCGAATATCCGGTCTTGAAGCGGTTGCGTCTGGCTAGACAGAACCACAGATATAGAGGAGAGAATGCCAAGCACATTTCACCATACAGGAACTCTGATGACATTTTGTAACTACACAAATGGAGTAATTGAAGAAAATTTACTTTTTCTAATTACAAACAAGGACAGCTTGAAATTCTTAGGAAAATATTTGGGGCTAAGAAAGATGAAGTTACAGGAGAAAGTTACACAACGCAGAACTGCATGCATTGTATTCTTCACCTGACATAATTAGGAACATTAAATCCAGACTTTTGAGATGGGCAGGGGATGTAGCACGTATGTGCGAATCCAGAAATGCATATAAAACAGAGTGCTGCATTGGAGTTAAATCGCTCGCTTGAACTCGGTCGAGTGTTGCAACCTCGAGTGAGATACGATCGGTCGTGACACGCTCGTAATATATAGAAGCACAGTACAAGGTCATCTCACCGATATGTCTTATCTTGTATGGAAGGCGACAGATAAGATACACATATGTTTTGATCACGGTAAAAATAAGGCTTTGATTCTTGTGCGTTAATGGCAAACGTTTAATGGAACAGTACCAAAATTGGAACATGAAGTTATAAATAAAATAGTATGAAAAACTTCGATATACAGTTATTATTGCTAATTAATAATTATTCAATATTTGATTTACCACATATATAATATGATAGGTCCATACATAGTGTTCCGCCTATATACTGCGACAATGTAGAAACGTTTTACAAAATATTATTGATATAGCAGTAGATTAATAACAATATCAGTACAGAGATAACGTCACAGAAAATATAATAAAACGAATAATCATACTGCACACTGTTACAGACGCAAATATTGATACACTAATTATTAGAGATTATTATTATTATTATTATTATTATTATTATTACTAGAAAACTTGATACAGTTCTTGCATTATCGTGATTGTGTTCTCCGTTTATAATAATTACATTTACATCCAATAACATCTATCAGATGTGGCAAAAACAAAATCACTCCTGTGTGGGGGGGGGGGACATTTACCTACAACATTTCTATTACATTTTAAAGCACGTTTTGCAGTTGTACTATGGAAAGGTTAGATAAACACTGCAAAGTTTTGAAATGATAAACATCTATGATGTTACTACACAATTCATCAGTGCAACAAGAACGAATGTCTAACGCTCGGCTTATACCGTTCGAGGATTTATCGCTCATGACAATTTTACCAATCATGCATTGCGCTACCTATCGGATTATGCTATGAACTACTTGGCGCTCGAGCGAAAACGTCCGATGCAGGCCTGTGAGGTGGTGTTACAAAGTTTCAGGGATGATGGCGAAGGGTACATGTATCAATTTGAGATCAGGTACCATGGTCCGGAAATGACTGAGTCGAAAGTTATAATTAAAAATAGTTGTGTGGAAATGGAATTGTAATTTGGCACCACGTGCCCTCCTTCCCTTAACTTTTGGAAAAGTCGTGGAAAGATGGTATGGGCGGATATCTCCTACTGGGTACTCGGCCGGATACAATCTGTGAGCTTGTCTACTGTTCCTATGGCTCATCCGTATTCGAAAATCAAGTCTGCATATTCCGCTCTCCTGTACTCCTCCATCTCACTAGGACTGATCGACTGGACACTGCAACTTGTACAGTCGATCAGTCCTAGTGAAATGGAGGAGTACACGACAGCGGAATAAGCAGACTTGATTTTCGAATACGGATGAGCCAATGGGAACAATAGACAAGCTCACAGATTGTATCGGGACAAGTACCCACGTAGGAGACATCCGGCCCATACCATCTTTCCACGACTGTTCCAAATGTTAAGGGAAGGAGGGCACGTGGTGCCAAATTACAATTCCATTTCCACACAACTATTTTTGCTTATAACTTTCGACTCAGTCATTTCCGGACCAGGGTTCCTTATCTCAAATTGATACATGTGCCCTTCGCCATCATCCCTGAAAGTTTGTAACACCACTTCGGAAACATCCTGTATATATGACTGAGGATGTCATTTATTTAATATAAGCTATATAAAATATTTCCTGTACAAAAAGTAAGAACTACTACAGAGGCGCTTATTAAAAAAAAAAAAAAACAACTGTGGTATTCGAAACCTAACACACACAATGCATCATTTGATAGCTCCATGCCCTACAATGAAACTAATACGGATATATCTTGCGGTGGTAATGATTATGGCACTGAAGTTGGAAATTAAGCAAAGGTTGAACTATTGTCACCTAGCGTGCAATTTGCCATAGCATAGCTCATGTGAACCGCGCGTTACTACTTAATATAATCTGAATGTGGGCAATCGTTTTGTCCACAAAATTTGTTACAACTAATTTTAAATAATGTACCATATTTACAAACACGAAGATCTGATCAGACTGTGTAATTCATATGAAATCAATACAGGTATCAGCAACAGAAACAAAGACAGAAGTGAAAAACGTAAATAACCGAGAACAAGAAACGAGAAACCAAGCAAGAAGATAGTGATCAGAAGGAATAACACTTCACGGCTCAAATCCGACCGTGATGAAACTCAACACCCGTTCGCTCCCATTCTCGGAAAACAAGATGTCAGCTCAACTGAGGAAAGAATTCAAGATATATGGAAAGTATTGCTCATTCAAGCTCCAACATAAACACAACTCTCTCATTTCTTTTCTAAACGAGACATAAATTATACAAGTTTTGAAACAATCTTGAGACTTCATACTTGACGCAAAGGGGGGTTGCTATGGATACGGAAGCACCCAACGACAGCCACTTGCAACTTGAGAAAAAGTAGATCCATACAGCCTTGCTACGGTAAAATGAATATGAAGAAACTTTTTTATCCCGATTTTGAGAGGGTCTCCACAACGCAAAATATAGGAATCCGACCCTCATACACACAGAAAGGAAACCGGTGAAGCGAGGAAAGCACAGTTCATCTATTGGTTTTTTGTTGGGGGAGGGTTGAGGGGTTGATTTTAGGTCCAGATCCGTTGTACCAGTCCCACAGAATCTGCAGGATTAAGAATTATTAAAGTAGCACCACTCAAGGAAATTACTTCTACTTTTGTTGTAACTGGCCAGTTTAAATCTGTGGCCTTCGAACACTACAATACTTTCGAAATCCTCTGAAACGTAGCTTTGTACTTTTCTACTTAAAGAAATTGTAGAACGTTCAAAATGAAGTATAAAGTTACGAGACAGGAGTGATGAAATTAATTTATGCTCGACCATGCCGAAATGTAGTAATTATACACCTGGTAGCAGTCCTTTAATGCATGTCATTAAAGTACACCTACTCATTAAAGTACAGGTGTTCAGCCAATGAAACTCAGCTTACAGGTGTTCAGCCAATGACAAGTCAGCTTTGTACCGTTATAAAACCGCAAGTATCGATTATTCTCGGATATGCAATCGAAAGAGAATTAGCGAAAAGTCACGGAGGCTGGAAATCCAATACTGTCGCAGAAGGTTATGTTCTGTTACTATAATAATTAGCGTTAATTGTAAATAATATGCAAATGAATTCAATTTGTCATCTCGTTTTTCAATGTCGAATTCAATAATCAAGGTTATATCAAGTTTAACGGGATTACATCAAGATCAATGACATTATTGTTCCTCGGAAAAAATCAATACTTTCGCGTCTGCGCACATCTCACAATTCACGACCTAGAACAAGGTCACTTCCGATCTTGTCAGATACAAATAAAATGTATACATCTGAACAATTTCAAGTTAGAAATATGGTCGAGCATAAAAAGTCGTATGAAACTCGCCTATAATGGCAATTAAGAAGCTCGTATGAAAATTATGAAACTCGCTTGAGCTCGTTTCATAAACTTCCATACTCGCTTCTTAATTACTATCATTACAGGCTCGTTGCATAATGTACTATTATTATACAGAGTGCTTCACTTTAATGTCTGGGATTTGAAAACTGTGTTTCTTGAACCATTCGATTTTCATTTATCACAGCAATATCAAGCAAACGTCATGCGAATCACCTTAAGATTACACTGGACAACAAATTTAAACTTTGTTTCTGTCCTTTAGATGAAACTATGTAATTTTAACTAAATGAGAGTTGCTGAGTTCATTTCTGAAAACCGAAATTTTCTAACACATACCATTTTTACGGTACACGCACTTCACTTACACAAATTTGTTTGTTAGACTAGCACATAAAGCAACCTTTGTTTAGCCAAAATTCACAAATTAAAACGTATTTTTTTTTTATATTTTACGTTTGTAGACATCTTCTGCAATCTCTCTGATGAGTGACCAGATATATTCAGCCAGTATACTTGCATTCCACCTTTCACTGAAGCGCTTTTCGAAGGTAGAAGGCAAGACATTCGCACTTTGCGTTTCCGGGTGTGTCCGTGAGTACAGTGCCCAGTCAGTGGCATCTGTTGCCACTTCAGCTGAGAGTGGTACCACCTCCTAAACACAAGTCACGTCAGCAATGTGCCAAACACAATTCAGCTTTCTTGCCCACAGGTTGCGGCAAGAATTAGATACTCGCTCTTAACGTTCCCATTACTTACTTCACACGCCAAAAACGGTGGCTTTGGTTATAACCAATGTGCTATACCTGTAATTACTAAATTAATCTGGTATAATCATATGAATGAATGCATTTAAACGTCACGGATACTGTTCAAATGTTCACAGAGTCTCTGTTTACACAGCCAATAGTAAATCTTGCCTCTAGGAAGTTTCTACACGGACACTTCTCTATGTTCCATTTGAATTAGTCCGGATATATTCACAACGCAAGTGAACTTTCTCTATAAATCTTACATCTTGGGACGATTCCAAAGTTTACAACTCTAAACGTAAATTATAGCACTGGAGTCCGCGAGGATACGTTTAAGGTACGCAGTTCTATGAGCAATTATTATGGATTACCTCATTGATCACATTTAGTGACAAACACTGAGAAACAAAGTAATCACTAAAGCATCTCACGGAACGGAAATATGTTTTAGAACACGCAATGGAATGAAGCAAGAATTCCCGACCTCACAAATAGGGTACATCTGTCTAAATAATAATATATTAGTCTACCTATATACATTAAGGGATGATTGGTTTCCATCCCATGTAGTAGGTAAATGAAGTTGAATTGAGTTAAAATCATTTCTCTTAATTAAAATTCCTTATTTAACTCACTCTTTCAGGTACACAACTAATCAATTAATATGAGATGATATTTTTCAGTGTAATTCTTTATTTCTCATCGCTCCTTACATGCTTATACTAACCAGAAAGAAAGATGGCATGTAATTTTCATTTTAATTCATTACTCCTCACTGCTTTTTAACTGTTGAATATATCAGAGAATACGAGTTGATAACTGTCATTGGAATTATTTATTTCTCACAGATTTTAATTGAGACTAATGAAATAAGATATGATGATAATTCTAATTCATTCGTACTTTTCTGCCCAAGGGCAGGTCTTTCACTGCAAACTCAGCATTCCCGAATCTTTCCTATTTTTCACCTCTCTCTTAGCCTCCGTATATGATCCCTATATCTTAAAGCTATCAACTGATTTCTTCTGCCCCGGACTTTGTTCATCATTCCTACCAGTGTATCCTTCAGCAGGCAGGGTTTTCTTACCCAGTGACCCAGCCAGTTACTTTTTCTCATTCTGATCAGTTTAAGCACTTTTTTGCCTATACTGTCTAGCACAGCTTCATTTCTTATCTGTCATTGTAATTATTTATTTCCTGTCCCTCTTTAGTAACTGAGACTTATCAGGGAAGATGACATGCTAATTGTCACTATATTTCTTTATTTATCGCGGTTTATTTAATTTTGTATTTATCGTTATGCATTTCTTCTCTTCTCATACTTGTACCAGCTATATAAATTCAACTTCTTACGTATTTTTAAATAATTAAATAAATAAATAAATAAATAAATAAATAAGATAGATAGATAGATAGATAGATAGATAGATAGATAGATAGATAGATAGATAGATAGATAGATAGATAGATAGATAGATAGATAGATACGACAGACAGACAGACTAGATAGATAGATAGATAGATAGATAGATAGATAGATAGATAGATAGATAGATAGATAGATAGATAGATAGATAGATAGATAGATAGATAGATACGACAGATAGATAGATACGACAGATAGATACGACAGATAGATAGATACGACAGATAGATAGATACGACAGATAGATAGATACGACAGATAGATAGATAGATAGATAGATAGATAGATAGATAGATAGATAGATAGATAGATAGATAGATAGATAGATAGATAGATAGATAGATAGATAGATAGATAGATAGATAGATAGATAGATAGATAGATAGATAGATAGATAGATAGATACGATAGATAGATAGATACGACAGATAGATAGATACGACAGATAGATAGATAGATAGATAGATAGATAGATAGATAGATAGATAGATAGATAGATAGATAGATAGATAGATAGATAGATAGATAGATAGATAGATAGATAGATAGATAGATAGATAGATAGATAGATAGATAGATAGATAGATAGATAGATAGATAGATAGATAGATAGATAGATAGATAGATAGATAGATAGATAGATAGATAGATAGATAGATAGATAGATAGATAGATAGATAGATAGATAGATAGATAGATAGATAGATACGACAGATAGATAGATACGACAGATAGATAGATAGATAGATAGATAGATAGATAGATAGATAGATAGATAGATAGATAGATAGACAGACAGACAGACAGACAGACAGACAGACAGACAGACAGACAGACAGACAGATAGATAGATAGATATAGATATATATTTTTGCCTGTTTTAAACTTATTTTTAACTTCCAGTTTCTTATTTTTCAAATACATTTATCATCGACGGCATTTATTTATTCCCTTCCATTTAGTATTTTTCTTTTTCTTTTTTCATGAATTTATTATTTTTTAATTTCTTATTGTTTATTTTATTTTCTATATTCATTTCCCATTTCGTGTTTTTCTTCCTCAATCCCCAATTCAGATAAATATATTTTCTCACATATCTCACTTCTCTCTTCTTCTTTTTTTAATTTCTTACATATATATTTTTTTCTATTTTTATTCTTATAGTTGCACTTTTCTTTCATATATCTCTCTTAACTCCTTCCATAATCAGAAGAGGTGATTCTTTGACTTTTCCATTGGTGATAAGAATGAATACATAATTATCAGAATTCAAGAGATTCCGGAGATTGGCTCTACTGTGAAACAGTGAGAATTATTATATCTATTCATCATTAAGAATGGAAAACACCCAAAACTCATCTTTTCAGAATAATGTACTATCCAGAACTATTTCTACAACTTTCTTCTGTCTCTTGTTTTCAAGTCCCCTCTTTTTTATCTTCACATTTACCAATTTCTACATGTCTGACGTGCCATAATTCGTTCCAAACGATGCTGCTAACACCAAACAGTTCAATTTCGTTTCATAACAATTGTGTGTTTATCTTGGGATCATGATAAGATGTAGATGCCTCCAGATTTTCTGAATCGATAGTATAGATGACAATCAATTGCAACAAATGTGAAATTCAGAACGGAAACGTTAGTGGTATAGAAAAAAAAATCCCCATCCTATAGTTGTCTATAACAAACAATATTAGGACATAAAAAACTTTTCTGCCTGAAATATACTGTGTTAAATATACGATGAAAGAGTAATGGAACGGAGAAAAATTCTCTCCGGCGCCGGGATTTGAACCCGGGTTTTCAGCTCTAAGTGCTGATGCTTTACCCACTAAGCCACACCGGATACCCACCCCGGCGTGGGGCAGAATTGTCTCAGATTAAGTTCCAACTCTTGGGTTCCCTCAAGTGGCCGCCCTCTGCACTACGTAATAGATGTCTATGAACATAGGACTGAAGTCCACACATGTGCTGAGGTGCACTCGTTATGAGTGACTAGTTGGCCGGGATCCGACGGAATAAGCGCCGTCTTAAATCACGAAGTGATTTAAGCATATCATGTATATTATTTTTAATGTACCGGAGAAAAATTCTCTCTCTCTATGACGTAGTGCAGAGGGCGGCCACTAGAGGGAACCCAAGAGTTGGAACTTAATCTGAGACAATTCTGTCCGACGCCGGGGTGGGTGTCCGGTGTGGCTTAGTGGGTAAAGCATCAGCACGTAGAGCTGAAAACCCGGCTTCAAATCCCGGCGCCGGAGAGAATTTTTCTCCGTTCCATTACTCTTTCATCGTATGATGACGCAGAATATCCGCATGGAAATATCATATGTACGTCAGTACATTAAAATTATATATATATGTTAAATATGTTTTGATACAGACTGTACAGGGAACTAAAGCCCTATGAGGGCAGGTCCTGTAACAGAATATTGGGGACTAGCCTGCCGCTATATTTTGATGGATTGGCTAACTTTTTACATAGTTCCCGAGAATATTAGTTTAGGTGGAATATTACATTTCCTTTTTCTCCAGTCTAGATTTTACACTGTTGTACAAAGAAAGCAAAGAATCCAATACTTTCTCTGTAAATGGGATTATAATTTGACACTCCAACGCGAATATGATAAACGTCAAAAAGCGAAGTTAATTTTATTTATTCAAACTCTGAAACTTACAAGTTTGGTTGACTTTTTTTGCGTAATTTCCACTTTTGAACATTCTTTATTCATGAGAACAGAAATAAATTTCTTTTATATTCTGAAACATTAAAATATGACATCACCGCATTGGTGATTCACGGTTAGCACATTGGACTGTCATGAAATTGACCCCGGGTTCAATCATCGGCTCCAATGAACAAGATATGAATGGTAGGTACACAAAATATTAAAGTGGAATATTATGTGTAAAAATGAGTACTGAAAGAAGATATAACAGCCAAGTGTGTTTGTAGTATGGGTTTGATTTCACATCGGACTCGTAGGCAAGAGTTATGACCAGAGCCTGCATGTTTAGGTACGTGTATGAATATGCATATATACAGCGTGAACCGTAAGTAATGCTATCCATTTCAGGAAGTTATTCTTTGATATATTTCAAGCAAAAAATTTAATACAATTCTGCTCGTTTTTTGCCCTTTTTTTTTCGAGATAAAAATTGTATTATATGAAACAATTCATAGTGTGTTTTGGGAAAGCCATTGGATTTTATTCCCAACTAGCCGTACCCGTGCCCTCCG
The DNA here is from genome assembly GCF_040183065.1 of Periplaneta americana. NCBI lineage: Eukaryota > Metazoa > Arthropoda > Insecta > Blattodea > Blattidae > Periplaneta > Periplaneta americana. The sequence continues at coordinate 44,990,480 of NC_091118.1, forward strand.
CTGCACCTGTTAGAAATAAATATAAAGTAATTACATAATTAAAATAGGACGTTTGATCCAGGGAACATTCGTGTTTGATAGAAGGATAAATCGTTTATTATGTTACTTAATTTAAATTGTATTTAAATAATTAAAATGCGGTCATTTTGTTCCAGAGAGCAATCATTTGGTGCAATGACAATTCCTTTAACATGTTTCTTAATTACATGTAACCATAGTTTAATGAAGATTCACATGTCATTTAGTTTTAATGTGTATATTTTATATTACTTGCTATATGCTTCAGAAGTTACTGTAATAGCTCTGTAGAATTATGTCCATCTAGAGAAACTACACTTTCCAATGGTGAAAATAATTAAATAATTAATTAGCTTCCGATATTACTTCATATAAACACAGAAATATTCTCTTAGCTATGTTTAATAGCTTTCGATTGTTGTTATCAAAGGCCCCTTATAGACGAAGTAATTTGTTTTTATTTCAGTACAGCGCCTTAGATGGCGTTGTTATTGTAATTTTAAAACTCATTTATCTCATTAAATATCAGTCCTATAAAAATTTTGTATAGAGTAAAACTTATCGGAACTTATGTTTAAAGAAACTTTTGTTATGTAATATTTTTCATGAAAATCAATAATAAGCGAGATATTTTGATTTATTTAATTCACTCCCCCTTATAACACCCCTTTTAAATAAACTATTTTGAATGACATTTAGCCTAAAATCTAAGTTACAACGAACTTAATTTATATTCCAATTTTCATATAAATCGGTTCAGCCATTATCGCGTGAAAAGCTAACAGACAGACAGACAGACAGACAGACAGACATACAGACAAAAATTTCAAAACAGCGATTTTCGGTTACAGGATGGTTAATTATACATGTTAACACCAATTATTTTTGGAAAATCGAAAATTACCAGAAAAATTTTGGCTACAGATTTATTATTAGTATAGATATGCTCAGTCAATTTAATAGAGGAGTGTACTATGATAGTACATGATTCAAATAATTTTAGTTTTGTCCTTTGAATGTGCAAAAATTTGATCTGCACAAATGTAATTTTTCGGTCGGAGAAAGAATTTTGAAAGGTTACATTTGTTCGCATAAAATTTCTCAAATACCTCAAAACAAATTTATTTATATTAGTGCTGTCGATTGATCAAAATATTTAATCCATTAACAATTTGAATTTAATCGATTAATCGATAGATTAATGGAGATTTGATCGAGTTGAAAAATGTTTTAGTATACTGCAATACACAATTATTGTTAAATTTAACTTGTATTCGGTGATAAGCATAAATATTAAATGTTATATATATATATATATATATATATATATTGTATCGTTACATTAAAAAACAACTATTTTAATTATTTACCAACACATTTATTATGAGGCTTATAATTTATTGTGTCAATTTCTCCGGGAATTTTTTAGACAAACGTAAATAACAAAAAGTATGAAGACTCCCCTAGTTAATACTGCTTCATCCAGGATTTTAAACATGTGAGTGCATTCACATGCTCCGAATTAAGTGCCGCTCTACGGTTAGTAACAATTTTTCCTGCATCACTAAACACGAAAAAACTTTTTTTTGTCAAGCACTTATCCACGATCGTTCAATTTAAATCCAAACATTTGACCGAGTTTACCTCTCAAATTCCCATATGACATAATGAAGTTTACACTTTTCACAGAACACAGAAAAACTGATATTTTTTTCTTTATCAAACTAAACACACAACCGTCATATACAAAGTCAGTACAGAAACTGCAAGCACCTGCGAAAGTACAACGATCGAAACAGAAAACTGGCCCTATTGTAGTCGAATTACCAGATTTTAGAAAGAGAAGAAGATAGTTACGCTCTCACTTGCACACAATGTAGACATGGCTATTTTATAAGGGATGAGGGAGACGAATCCCAGGAAAGGTATTTCATATGTTAGGCAGTTGAGCCGACAACAAGGTGGAAGTTTTCTTGGAAAACCATAAAACTTAATAAGGGTTTCGCATTGTTTCAACTTTCAATAGAGGTAAACTAGGTCACTGTCCTCATATCTCCACCTCTTTCTGAAGTGTTTGTGTAAAGATTTTTCCTACGCTACCTAGTTTACAGTTAGAAAATAACAGTACTATTGTGCTTTTAAATAGGTAAGAAATTTACGAGAGAGAAATATTGTTGGAATTTTTAGTATGAGTTTGTATTAACAAAATAATAATTAATATCAACTACAACCGATTAATTTTAATCGACTCGATTATTCGATTAAATATTTTTGATCGACTAATCTTACAACCGAAATTGATCGATTAATCGATTAAATCCCACAACACTAATATATGCATATATATATATATATATATATATATATATATATATATATATATATACATACAAACAATGAGTTACATCAGCCGTTATTTTAATATGCAGGAATTTTCGATCTCTCTGTAAAAGAGAATGGAAAAACTGAGTAAGTTGACAATATCAGAAGCTTCATACACGTTGCACACAATGTGTATGAAAAAAATAGTTATATCATATTTATAACGTGAATTACAATATTTGCAAGACACGTTTAGAGTTCCCTTTGTTTAATACTTATCGAGAATCAACTGCAGATGCCCTAACACTTAAATACAGGTTTTAAATTTAACGTCTGCATGCTGTGTGCACATTCTGAACGGAATGCAATGATTTATTGCACCAAGATCGAAGAATGACCTTTACAAGACTTGTCTTGGCTTAGAACGTAAGCCGTATTGAATTTCGATAAGCGTTACAATATCTGTAAAGCTCTGGAACACAGGTCTTCTATCATTTTCCAACAATAGTCATGGCCGACTGCACATGATACAACCACCATTACCCTGAAATAATAACAGTAAGATATGAAAGCATGATCTCCAAATAAAACAAACAATATATACGTAAGTTATATTTAGGGTCATGAGACAGGCTTTGTATCGCAAGAACATCGCACTGCGATTAAATTCAATGCAAGTTTTCAAGTTATTAGATCGCTAATCCGATGCTATAACCATGACGACATGCAATGGTCTAGAGTTCTTATTATTGTAAGGCCGTGATATAGTAGTCTAGTCTGCGGTTACAACCACAGGCTATTAGCCCCTGGTATAACGCGTAAGATAATATAAAGAAACTGCTGTAAAACAGAACCAGTAAAACTAAAGGAAGTTAAGATAAAAACAACTTCGTGCGTTTTAAGTTTAACATGGATAAAATCAGAGTAGTTCAAGCCGTAGCATTTCCTACTATAAATCCAGTGAACTCTGAATCCGTTCTTAGAAATAAACGGGAAATTTAATTTCGATTGTAATGAAAGTGTTTTAGAAAATATGGTAACTTTTCAACACTCCTGTTGTCGAAAGTGATAGACTTCTGGATATTCTCTGTACTGATATTTTCACAAAATTATCGGACGAACCTGTTTGATATTCAGTATTTAGAAGTAAATTTATCCCGAAATAATTGAGGCGGTAGCCGGAAAATGGGGCTATAGGTCTGTAGGCCCTTTTTTGGGAGAATGTTTAATTCGGTTCTTCGTTTTAACATAATAATAATAATAATAATAATAATAATAATAATTAGTTTTATTTTCCCCGGCAGAGTTAAGGCCATTTGGCCTTTTCTTCCACTCAACCAGAATCAAAACAAATACAGAAAAATACATACCGATATACAAGTATTAACTTAAAATAATAATAATAATAATAATAATAATAATAATAAATTACATCTAAAAAAACTAATTCTGTGCATTAAAAATCTACTTGCTTATGTAGTTTCGTTGCAATATCTTGTAAACAGAGGGCAGGGTAGCTAATTGAATGAACCCATGCACCCTTCGTAGTTGTGGAACTCAGCAAACATCAGTGAAGACGATCCTGAAAGTGAGTGTGAGTCCATCCAGGATGTGCACTAAAGTGTAAACTGCACTCTGAAGATGAAATTTGAAGTCAGTGTGGATCCATTCTAGATTAATACTACCTAAATAACCTGTAATCTGTATTCTGTACCCAACAGATATTCTTGAGTTTTACGTATTCGGTACAATTTATGACGTAACTATGTATATTATTTTGTTTTATTGAGGAATTACTTGTCAATAAGTTTATTACGTAGAATATATTTAACTTTATTTCAATCGGTAATTATGTATGGAATTATAGGATGGGGTAGCTCATTTAAATCCAATTTTAATCCACTTTATTTATTACAGAAGAAAATAGTTAAAATATATCTTCATAAACTATTGATTTTCCATCTCAAAATTTGTTTCTAGACTTTAATGTACTTAACGTAAGATAAATTTATTATATTGTATTAATAAAATTCATACATAAAAATCGAAATAATTTTGAAATTGAAAAACTGTAAATTTAAATTTATATACATAATTGCACAGTAAACATCAGACAAATTGTATTGTATAATTATTAATTTCAATTCAGGAATCCGCCCCTGAGCACGAGTTCTGCTCTTTCAGGGACGAGCTAAAGTTTTCTGTATATATTATATTTTATGTTACGATTATTAGCAAAATAATAAATAAATAAGTAATAAATATGTAAGAAATTAATTTTAGAAAAATGATTTTGAACTTGTAAAACTCTGCAATATGCGCTGTTCAATGCTGATGTTTAATTTCTGCTAAAACATAATCATATTGAAAGTATTTTGATCACATATACTTGTTCTCTGGAAAAAGGGTCTATAAAATGCTTCAATAAAATAAATATGTTTATAACAGTATTACAATCGGAATGCATTATTTAACAAAAACTTGTAGACAAATATTATTGTAATACTATGTATATTGTTATTTTGATAAAGTGCATTCAAATCGCAATTACATAAAAATAAATATTTCAATCTTTGTTTCCTCGAAACATGACTTTTGCTTATGGGCCCATTTTCCGGCTACCGCCTGAATTGTCAAGTGATGGGCCTTCTGAAATCAAAACCACAATGGTGACTTAGAACTAAATCAGGTGATCATTTTAGCAAATTTTTGTTTTACATAATACAAACGGAAAAAAAAAAATAGTATCGTTTGTATGGACAGACAAATTATCTAAGAGAAATTCATTATTATGAAGAATGAACCGTAAGTAACGTCATTAATTTCAGGGAGATATTCTTTCAGATGTCCCGCGCCGTGGCGTCGTGGTCTAAGGCATCCTGCCTAGGACTCGCGTTACGGAATACGCCCTGGTTTGAGTCCTCATTGGGGAAGAAATTTTCTCATGAAATTTCTGGCAGTGTATGGGACCGGTGCCCACCCAGCATTGTGATGCACTGGGAAGCTACGATAGGTGGCGAAATTCGTTAACGAAAGCCAGCTAATCACACGATACCTCCATTCTGGTTGGATGATCGTCCACCTCTGCTTCGGTATGTAGACATGAGGCCAGCAGCTGACCGGTCGGTCATGGTCCTTCATGGGTTGTCGTATCTCAGACTATTATATTATTATTATTATTATTATTATTATTATTATTATTATTATTATTATTATTATTATTCTTTCCGATATTTCAAACCAAAAAAATTTCAAACAATTTTGCTCCTTTTTGCTTCCATATCGAGATAAAAATAATTTTATATGAAACTTTTCATAGCGTGTTTTGGTAAAGCCATCGAATTAATTCCCAATATTCTTAGTCAATTTAATAAGAGAGCAGTGTATTACGATGGCGAATCCAAAAATACATATACAGTGTTAGTTGGAAGGCCGAGGGGAGGCCGAGACGTAGATGAGAGGATAATATTAAAATGGATTTGAGGGAGGTGGGATATGATGGTAGGGACTGGATTAATCTTGCTCAGGAAAGGGACCGATGGCGGGCTTATGTGAGGGCGGCAATGAACCTTCGAGTTTTCTAAAAGCCATTTGCAAGTAAGTGTATTATGATAATAAATGATCGAAACAATTTTAATTTTGTCCTTCAAATGTGTACAAATTTGATACGAACAAATGTAACTTTTTGTTCTGCAAAAGCATTTTGCAATGTTATATTTGTTCGGACCAAATTTCTGCACATTTAAAGGACAAAACTAAAATTCTTTCAATCATTTATTATCATAATACATTGCTCTCTTAAAATGACTCAGCATATTAGGAATTAAATCAACGGCTTTCCCAAAACACGATATGTAATGTTTAATATAAAACAATTTTCATCTCGAAAAGGAAACAAAAACGAGTAGAAGTATATTAAACTTAGTTTTGTTTGAAATATTTTAAAGAATACCCGTCCAATTGCAAGGCCTTTACACTTTAAACATGACGAAGATATTTAATTTAATTAATTATCTTCCTCGACTTGGTGAGGTTGCCAAAGACAAAGAATGTTAAACAGTAACATTTGAGGTGTTTTACAAGAAGTTTGTTTACAATAATCTGTAATTTACAGTAGATATATTTTACAATAATGAAAATTTACAGCAAAATAAAAAAAAAAGCTAAAATTAAAACAGACTGAGAAAATTCAACTGTAATTTGAAATGAAGAACAAGTGTCGCCGTAAAATCTGCAGAGAACCCTTCAAAGCTATCATAGAAATTTCCTTTATTGTTGTTGTTGAACTCCAAATTTATGACAGAATGACACGAATTGTTTTGTTATGGTCCCTCTAGCACCCACCATTAATCCGAAGACTTCTATATCCCTGAGTTTATATGATGTTTTGTAATAATGGACCTTTTCTCTAGATTAACCTCCTCGGGTTGATTCTGATGCGTCTTGAATCTGATGGTCAGATCCAGAATATAACCTTTTGTCTCTCCAGGTTTAAATGTTATAATATCAATACGCCGAAGACTTCCGGTATTCCGCTATTCCATGGACTTCTTCATAGGTAGTGTAGCCATTGGACTTAAGGCATGTTGCGATTATAGATCTGATCTTGTGATGTCTGCTGTTACGAAGAGTTTCGCCAAATGAGAATGAACCCAAGACATGAGCCAAAGTTCCAATCTCAATGTGGCATCGACTACAGTGGTTATTGTCTTGTCTGCCTGGAACAGCTCGTACAGGAGCAACATTACCGGTCATCTTCAGCGCATCTCCCCACTCGGAGCTAGAAAGGCCTATATGATGTCTGACCCAGCTGTTTGCGGGAGTGAAGTCTTGATATAAGCTGACCTCTTTACCTTTCTGTGCCAGTTGACACCATTTATTAAATTCTTCAGAGCGAAACATTTTCCCGAGTTTTCTTAAGTCAATTAGACCTCTTTTGTTCTTAATGATGTCTGGGGAGATCAATTGTTATCCAGAGGTAACTGAAGAAAAGTATGAGGAAAGAGTTTGCAATGTTTGCATGGAATTCAAATTAAAGGATGCAGTCCAGAGTGCTGCATTGGAGTTAAATCGCTCGCTTCAACTCGGTCGAGTGTCGCACTCTCGAGTGAGATACGATCGGTCGTGATACGCTCGTAATAAATAGAAGCACAGTACAAGGTCATCTCACCGACATGTCTTATCTCGTATGGAAGGCGACAGATAAGATACGCATATGTTTTGCTCACACGGTAAAAATAAGGCTTTATTTTCTGCGTTTATGACAAACGTTTAATGGAACAGTCAATGGAACATACCAAAACAGGAACATGAAGTTATAAATAAAATAGTATGAAAAACTTCGATATACAGTTATTATTGCTAATTAATAATTATTCAATAATTTGATTTACCACATATATAATATGATAGGTCCATACATAGTGTTCCGCTTATATATTGCGACAATGTAGAAACTTTTTACAAAATATTATTGATATAGCAGTAGATTAATAACAATTTTAGTACAGAGATAACGTCACAGAAAATATAATAAAACGAATAATCATGCTGCACAACTGTTACAGACGCAAAGATTGATACACTAATTATTAGAGATTATTATTATTACTAGAAAATTTGATACAGTTCTTGCATTGTCGTGATTGTGTTCTTCGTTTATAATAATTACATTTACATCCAATAACATCTAACAGATGTGGCAAAAACAAAATCACTCCTGTGTGTGTGTGTGGGGAAAAAAAAAAAAAAAAAAAAAAAAAAACATTTACCCATAACATTTATATTACATTTTAAAGCAAGTTTTGTAGTTGTACTATGGAGAGGTTAGTTAAACACTGCAAAGTTTTGAAATGATAAAACATCTATGATGTTACTACACAGTTCATCACTGTAACAAGAACGAATGTCTAACGCTCGGCTTATACCGTTCGAGGATTTATCGCTCGTGACAATTTTACCCATCATGCATGTGCCCTACCTATCGGATTATGCTATGAACTACATGGCACTCGACCGAAAACGTCCGATGCAGACCTCTGGTGCAGTCATTTAAATATGGCATAGGGGAGAGTCGGGTAGTATCGGACATCGAGTAATATCGGACAGTGAGTTTCTTTCATCTACCACACGATGATAGTACCTGATAGACATGGTTACGTTTCTGTGATGTCGCATAGAGAAACGTAACCATGTCATTCGGGTACTACCATATGGTGGTAGATGAAAGAAACGCACTGTCCGATACTACCCGACTCTCCCCTAAATTTTATGCCTTCAAGCGCCTTAGAGCACTGAAATATATATAAATGTGAGAATGCCGATTTTTTACATAACAAGAAAAGGGGAAATGCTATTTTGAATGAAATAGCCTACATTTCTCCCACCCCTTGCCAGGACAATTCAAATCTCGTACCTACAACAAGCAAGCATGCTGCAGCACACGGGATTCAAACCCACGACCTTTATTTCCACGCAGCATAAAGCCTGTACCTCAACTGCTGCGTACACAAGCGATTTTAAGAGAAAACAGCACGAATATAGCTGCTAACACTCGCTGTGTTGTTTATGTATGCTAATTGGTGCACAATTATTAATCCCTGAGCCTTGAAACTTATCTCGCCCGCCCTGAATATGCAAGGGAAACAACTCGGCATCTAGATTTCCATCTGAATGCGTAGGACTGCTTCAACCGTGGCGGAAGTAACACGCCTCACATGATTTTGCAATATGTTCCATTAGTGGCGAGGAAATATACAACAAAAACAGGGTAATGAAGCACGGAGAAGAGGGCTAACGGGACCCACTAACTAGCAGTGGGGCAACACTGTTGTGCGATAATCAAGGTCCAAAGTGAAGTCAAATGATGGTGGCCAGTGTGCATTCAAAAAAAGAAAAAGCCAAAGAGGGAAATATTCCGAGGGGATCCTTTATTATGCTCTGAGAATATACAAACAACAGACAGCGTGGAAGCCTGAAACGACGTAATCAGCAAGGCTGTGTCCAACTATAGTCTAGTCAGGTGCTTTGTTGAGATTGTAGTTCAATTTCCGAGATTTTCTAATGCACTTCACAAACGTGTATTGTACAACAATTTTTGCATGATCATATATTTAAAAGTCCACACCTGTGGAGTAACGGTTAGCGCGTCTGGCCGTGAAACCAGGTGGCCCGGGTTCGATTCCCGGTCGGGGCAAGTTACCTGGTTGAGGTTTTTTCCGGGGTTTTCCCTCAACCCAATATGAGCAAAAGCTGCGTAACTTTCGGTGTTGGACTCCAGACTCATTTCACCAGCATTATCACCTTCATCTCATTCAGACGCTAAATAACCTAAGCTGTTGATAAAGCGTCGTAAAATAACCTACTAATATATATATATATATTTAAAATAGCTATTACAATATATTTTGCTTTGAAAATTTAGAGCAATATTATTCCAAAGTCTTCGCAAAACTACATTGTAATGGGTATATTTCAGTATACAGTATTCAGTTAAAAGTCCCGCACCACCTAAATAACTTTTGAAGCATGTGGTTCAGTGACATGAAACTTGGTATGTGGGGATAACCATATACTAAGAACTCAATAATGGTTATTACCGAGTTTTTTCTACTTCCGGTTTAACCGAAAGTAACTCCAACTCTCTTATTTTAAATGGAACACCCAATATATATCTTTATTTTTGAATAAAGCTCATTAAGAGCTTTTCAAAAAGTACCCACATTTGATACTTCTGTACAAATTCAGTGTTGCTAAATAAAAATGGACATGCTGCAAGATACTATTCCTAAAGCCTGGTTAAATCATTCCTTAAATGGTTTCTATGATCGAGTGATACATTGTAAAGCAGCTGAGGGCTACCAATTTGAACACATAATTTAGAAGGTGAGCTAGCTTTGTTTTGTTTTTGTTAAGGAAGGAGTATTTTATTATTTTAATATTCGATACACTTTTCTGTTTTCTTGACTTAGCAACACTGAATTTGTACAGAAGTATATAATATAATGTAATTTTTGAAAAGCTCTTAATGAGTACTATTCAAAAATAAAATAATATATTGGGTGTTCCATTTAAAATAAGAGAGTTGGAGTTACTTCCTGTCAAACCGGAAGTAGAAAAAACTCGGTAATACCAGTACTGAGTTCTTAATATATGGTTATCCTCACATACCAAGTTTCATGTCACTGAACCGTATGCTTCAAAAGTTATTTAGATGGTGCGAGACTTTTAACTAACCCTGTTATGAAAAGTGGTTCCCTAGCAACGAGTTTCTGTGAAGAATTTCAAAGAGCGGCGTGATTTGTAACAATTAATGTGATAAATGCGTAAGAAAATGTAATTTTGTAGTTAAAAATCGGAAAAAAATTTTAAGGTGCAACTATGGAATTCACAACGCATTTTTAGCTTCAGAATTCTAGCTAATTAAAGAAATGATACACCTGAATAATTCATTCCTTATCTGTAATATTCATTTACCCTTAAAACTCAAGAATAATGATATTTTACAAATAACTTCAAGTTCGTGTAGCTCTGGAAATATTGAGATTAGGACACACGTTTATATGACATTTTTGCTCAGAATGTCTTCGGAAATATGCTCCGTAAGTGACGGTAAATCCTCGTGAATCACCCTGTATAATACTTCGACAATACCTGCACTATTGTATGGATGTGAGATCTGGGCTATGAAAAAAATAGGTGAATCCCGTATCACTAGAGCAGAAATGAATTTCATGGGGCAGACAGCAAAATATACATGACAGGACTAGAAAACACAAAAATATAAATTGAACCAGTTCTTGACAAAATCCACAAATACAGGAATAAATGGAGACAGCATGTCGAAAGAATGTCTAAAGAGAGTTTACTCGACTTCATTTTGAAATACATCCAACAGGAAAACGGAGCTTGGATCGCCTTACTAGAAGAATATTGGCCCCGAAACAGGTCACAGGGCCTAGATCCTTGACTGTTTGATGATGGTAATGATGACGGTGTTCATGACAATACTAATAAGATTAATTTAAATTATACTAATTTTGATAGAGTTTCCTGTTTTAAGTATCTGGGTGCCATGGTGAAAGACAATAATGATGTTATGACTGATATAAAAGAGAAGATTGCAGCTGGGAATCGAGGTCTTTGGGCATTGAATAAAACTATGAAGTCCAGGTGTATCTCAAGAAAAGCTAAAATAAGAATATATAAAACTATTATTAAACCAATAATAGTATATGGAAGTGAAACCTGGACTCTATCTGAAAGGGCAATAAAGATCTTAAATGCCTGGGAAAGGAAAGTATTGCGGAAAATCTTTGGGCCTACTTATGAGCAAGGGTTTTGGCGAATCAAAACAAATGCTGAGTTATATGAATAATCAACATTGTTGTTGACATAAAACTCAGAAGGTTAGAGTGGCTGGGACTCGTAGCCAGGATGGAGAACAATCGCACACCCAAAGCTCTACTAGATGCATTGCCAGTAGGAAGAAGGAAAGTCGGACGACCTAAATTGAGATGGCTGGATGACGTTCAGGCTGACCTAACAAGAGTTGGAGTTAGGAGATGGAGAACAGGAGCATTAGACAGGAGTGATTGGTCGGATGTTCTGAAGGAGGCTTCGGCTAAACTATAAGGACCGTAATGCCGATGATGATGATGAATGATGACGGTGATGATTATTTAATTATCGAGTAGGCGACGTCACTTTTACTGGATTATTACTTTGGGATACAGAGGCCAGAACTCTGCCTCCTTTTCTCAGCCGTGCTATCAGAGGACTTTTATCTTTCCCAGGATTCCTTGCCGCCCTTAAGACTCTTTCCCTTCTTACGTTCAAGATTTCTTCTCGATTTACGTCTGTTGTAATAGCTGTTGTTGTCAATTCTGGAAGGGATTCCATCAGCGACTTACAAACTTTCCGGTGTTCACCAGTCGGAGCAGTGAATAAGTCACCAGCAACAAATTTCTGGATTTAGATGTTAATTTCAAAGTTGAATTAATTACTAGGTCGCTTATTCATTTGCTCATGCTGGTACTTCGTTAATGCAGTATTTAGCCTAATATGTATTTTTTTTTAGTTGTTCTGTAATGTATTTTTAGAAATGTAACGTAATGCCTACCTTTGTCGGTTATTTAATAAAGCTATAGCAACTACTACGTCATTTAGCAGCCACCGGCGTAGCTCAGTCGGCTAAGGGCTTGCCTGCCGATCCGGAGTTGCGCTCGGGCGCGGGTTCGATTCCTGCTTGGGCTGATTACCTGGTTAGTTTTTTTCCGAGGTTTCCCAAACGTAAGGTAAATGTCAGGTAATCTATGGCGAGTCCTCAGCACATTTCGGCAAATATCTCGCTACCACCAATTTCACCGACGCTAAATGACCTCGTAGTGATACAGCGTCGTTAAATAAACAAGTAATAACATAATTTAGCCTCGATTTGGCATTTTTGAAACGTCAGTCACATAGTTTTGTTTCACAGCATTAGATTCGTGCCCTGTCTAAAGAAGTTTCACTTTAAAAACGAATTCTTAGTATCTATTCCGGAAATATAGGCCCATAAGATTTCCATTTTCGTTATTCTACATTACATGTGTAATACAAAATCTATTCCCACTCTCTCCAAATACGTCATAACAGAGCATGTGAAGGGGTAGGCCTACTGGAGTGCGGAAGCTCTTAATCAGGATTAATAACGCTCACTGACACACCTCCAATACTAGTTAATGGAAGTTAATGTACTATGTCTCGGATATGCGCTCCTATCGGCAGAGAGAGCAACTATGTGTAGTGTTACCTACATTTTCCATAAATTTCTAGCTTTGATTTTAACATAAGAAATTATTTACTCGTAAAGTTGTGCAAAATTAATTAAATAGGACTTAACTTCTAAAATATGCCAAATATCTTACTTTAGGATTATTTGTCTGTCTTCTAAATGTCACTTCAAAAATATGAATTACAAACAGTATCTATAACAGCTGGGCGCGTGGTAGCTTCAGGGTTAAGGTCTAACGCTGCAAGCCGGAAGGTCGCGGGTTCAATTTCCGATGGAGCCATAAATTCTTCCATTCACCTAACTATGGGCCTGGGGTTTACTCAGCCTCTAACAGAAATGAGTACCAGGGGTATTTCCTTCTGGGTAAAGGCAGCGGACACGAGGGACTGACATAACGGAGAGTTGGGTAGTATCGGACATCGGGTAATATCGGACAGTGTGTTTCTTTCATCTACCACCAGATGGTAGTACCCGAATGACATGGTTATGTTTCTGTATGCGACATCACAGAAACGTAACCATGTCATTCAGGTACTATCATCAGGTGGTAGAGGAAAGAAACTCACTGTCCGATATTACCAGATGTCCGATACTACCCAACTCTCCCCTACCTACTGCCATTAATGTCGATTGTAAAGATGGCAGCCTTAACCAACCGGCACAATCTGGACCGATTTCGTCTGTAATGGGGTTCACTTTATCTTTTACCCCTAATATAGTGAGGATCATGTAAGAGCAGTTCCTAAAAGCCTAATTTGGCCGTCTCTTCAGTGTTGCCAACTAATACCAGATATCACCAAAGAGGGTAAAATCACAATGTTACGTACTGAAATAATAATAATAATAATAATAATAATAATAATAATAATAATAATAATAATAATAATAATAATAATAATAATAATAATAATAATAATAGAGTGTTAATAATAACAATGCCTTGCTTATTTACCACATCCCATCTTTATGTTGCGAGGTGTTTCCTAAATGGTTCAATAATTTATTTATGAAATAGTATATTTTCCTCCTGGACTTCTCACATATTATGTTGGTAATTAGGATTAGTATGATCTAATATTACAATTTATTTTGTCAGGCAACATTAAATTTACTGCTTTGAGTAAAGAGTTTACGATTCATGATGGTCTATGGCGAGTCCTCGGCATCACTTCATTTCACCCCTTTGATCTGATTACCTGGTTGGGTTTTTTCCGAGGTTTTCTCCAACCAAAAGGCTAATGCCGGGTAATGTTTTGGCGAATCCTCGGACCTCACCTCATCTCACTACATCTCGCCAAAATATTGTAAAAAATTGCAGAAAATTGTAAAAAATTGTAGAAAATTACTAAATTGTAAAACTGTAAAAATTGTAAAATATTGTAAAAATTTGTAAAAATTGTAATCGTAATATTGTAAAATTTTGACTTGTTGCACACCTTACAGCTTCATTGCTCATGCAAGATCTATGGAATATAATGAATGAATGAGACCTAATCTAAAAATGTATTTACTTACTTGCATTTTCATCAGTTTGCTTTACTGTAAACTGAAATCATTGCTGCCAACATAACAGTTAGAAAATAACTGCCAGTTGTAGTATTTGTCAGTACCCGAAATTCGAAACGAAGTTGGTAAAAGAAAATTCAACCTGAGAGCTAGAAAATCACTATAATTCACTAGCATACTTAGTAATAGTGGAAAAAAATGTTAGGTTTCACCCTCAGGGTATTTGCCTAAGTAAGTTGATCCAGAATATAGCATTCGCAACAAGGTCAGGCAAATGAATTGTCACGGAGGGCGTAAAACGTGTAATAAAAAGGCAAATGAAACCTTTGTGACACTAATTATTCCTAAGCTATGTTTTGACTGCGAGATACTGCTAGATCTACCAGAAGAACTTACTCGAGTTTGTCGACATCTTCAAGTTAATGGATATCTTTGTTCATGGGTTGATTCATTTGATGTGATAATATTTGTAAATGAAAGAAGAGCTATATGTGCATTTCAGGATAAACATTCTTCTACATCGGTTGGCTCTCCCCTCTGAGTTTACACAGAAGCCTTTGTTTTTGTACACATGAAGAGGGAGAAAGACGTCTGGAATATCTAAACGCACGGAGCCCTTCTGAACGCGGCCAAGTCCTGTATGTGCGGCCGAACTCGGCAATTCCCTACCACCCTATGCTTCTTGAGGCAACACAAAGGTACACATGGTCGCCATCGTGCCACAATTTTAATTTTGTTGACATTACTCTCCTCTTCCACCTGTCGCAGCCACAATCCAAACAATGGCCGCCGCTCTTGTCCCTTATTCCGCCCGTGGTAACAATCAAGATATCTGCAGAACATCGCATGGGTCGGGAAACTAAATGCTCTGCTGAGGCAGTGAACAGCAATCATACGTAACAAAAACGAGTAGCTGTAGTTTATAATGATCTATGAATGCGCTTGTTATTTTTAATCAGATATACAGTAAGTAATGTCATTACTTTCAGGGAGTAATTTTTTTTTAATATTTCAAACGAAAAAGTAAATTAATTAATTAATTTAATTTCTTCCTGTAACCACTACAGGTTGCCATCGACAAAGAGTACCATGATACAATAGAGTAAAAGCCTTGAGGCTTAGTGATAAATTGTTGTTAGAGTGAAAAATAAACAATTTGAATTATATTGAAACACATGATGTTAAACGAAGTAACGTCAAGGATATGCGAATTAGTCATGGTCCATATGTATGATGCCTGGAAATAGCTATTGAGCCTTTGAGTGCTGCAATTGTTAGATCTCTTAAAATACTTTTATGCAGGCCAAAAGATTTACAGAAGTCGACTAGGAACCGGGGTATGGTCCCACGGGCTCCTATCATTAGTCCCGTAATGACGATGGATTCCAGATGGTATTTGTCCTTATAAAACTGATGGAAGGTTCATATATATTCCTTTTTTCCTCGTGTACTTCTTCTGGCTGGTGTTCGTGCGATTCGAATCTCACAGTAGGGTCTATGATGTAACCTTCAAGAGAGGAAGGTTTAAATGCAATGATGTCAATTCTTCGATTACTGCCCTCACTGGATATGCCGTGTACTTCTTCATATACTGAATAACCTTTGTTCCTTAAGGCAGTTGCTATTATAGATCTTACTGTATGATGCCGCGTATTTCGTAGAAGTTCACCGTGTGGACAGGCCCCCAGGATATGGTCAAGGGTTTCAACCTCCCTGTCGCAACGTCGACAGAGGTTACTGCCCGAAGACCTGCCAGGTACACTACGCACAGCTGACACGTTCGCATTCATCTTGATTGCTTCCCTCCACTCACTACAGGAAAGACCCTTGTGATTCCGGATCCACTTATTGGCCGGGGTATATTGTTGGTATAATAGTACGCCTTTGCCTTTATGTTTTTTCTGGCTCCAGTTCTCAAACGCTTTTTCTCTTAATACTTGCCGTACCTTTCGCGTATCTACAGTGCCGTACTTGTTTTGTTCGTTTTTACTTCCTATTTAAGACAAATATTTTATTTTAAAATTTTCATAGCGTATTTTGGGAAAGCCACTGCTTTAATTCCCGAATGAATGTCATTAATTTCAGGGCGTAATATTTTTTTAGATATTTCGAACAAAAAAGTTTAATACAATTTTGCTCGTTTTTGCTTCCTTTTGGAGACAAATATTTTATATTAAAATTTTCATAGTGTGTTTTGGGAAAGGCATTGATTTAATTCCCAAATGAATGTCATTAATTTCAGGGAGTAATATTTGAGATATTTTAAACAGAAAAGTTTAATACAATTTTGCTCGTTTCCGCTTCCTTTTGAAGACAAATTTTTTTATATTAAAATTTTTATAGCGTGTCTTGGGAAGGCCATTCATTTAATTCCCAAATGAATATCATTAATTTCAGGGAGTATTATTTTTTAAATATTTCACACAAAAAAGTTTAATGCAATGTTGCTCGTTTTTGCTTTCTTATCAAGATAAATATTTTATATTAAAATTTTCATAGCGTGTTTTAGGAAAGCCATTGACTTAATTCCCAAATGAATGTCATTAATTTGAGGGCGTTATTTATTTATCTTTTTTAGATATTTCAAACAAAAAAGTTTAATACAATTTCCTCGTTTTTGCTTCCTTTTCAAGACAAATACTTCATATTAAAAATTTCATAGTGTGTTTTGGGAAAGGCATTGATTTAATTCCCAAATGACAGTCATTAATTTCAGGGCGTAATATTTTAAAAATATTTTAAACAAAAAAGTTTAATACAATTTTGCTCGTTTTTACTTCCCTTTTAAGACAAATACTTTACTGTATACTAAAATTTTCATAGCGTGTATTGGGAAAGCCACTGATTTAATTCCCAAGAATATCATTAATTCCAGGGCGTATTTCTTTTAACAAAAACATTTAATACACTTTTGCTCGTTTTTGCTTCCTTTTGAAGACAAATATTTTATATTAAAATTTTTATAGCGTGTTTTGGGAAGGCCATTCATTTAATTCCCAAATGAATATCAATAATTTCAGGGAGTATTATGTTTTTAGATATTTCAAACAAAAACGTTTAATGCAATTTTGCTCGTTTTTGCTTGCTTTTCAAAATAAATATTTTATATTAAAATTTTCAGAGCGTGTTTTGGGAAAGGCACTGATTTAATTCCCAATGAATGTCATTAATTTCAGGGCGTATTTTTTTTTTCAAACAAAAAAGTTTAAGACAATCTTGATCGTTTTTACTTCCTATTTAAGACAAATATTTTATATTAAAATTTTCTTAGCGTGTTTTGGGAAGACATTGCTTTAATTCCCAAATGAATGTCATTAATTTCAGGGCGTAATTTTTTTAAGATACTTGAAACAAAAAAGTTTAATAAAATTTTGCTCGTTTCTACTTCCTATTTAAGACAAATACTTTATATTAAATTTTCATAGCGTGTTTTGGGAAAGCCACTGATTTAATTCCCAAATGAATGTCATTAATTTCAGGGCGTAATTTTTTTAAGATATTTCAAACAAAAAAGTTTAATACAATTTTGCTCATTTCTACTTCCTATTTAAGACAAATACTTTATATTAAATTTTCATAGCGTGTTTTGGGAAAGCCACTGATTTAATTCCCAAATGAATGTCATTAATTTCAGGGCGATTTTTTTTAGCTATTTCAAAAAAAAAAGTTTAATACAATTTTGCTCGTTTTTGCTTCCTTTTCAAGACAAATATTTTATATTAAAATTTTCAAAGTGTGTTTTGGGAAAGGCATTGATTTAATTCCCAAATGAATGTCATTAATTTCAGGGAGTAATATTTTTGAGATATTTTAAACAGAAAAGTTTAATACAATTTTGCTCGTTTCCGCTTCCTTTTGAAGACAAATTTTTTTATATTAAAATTTTTATAGCGTGTCTTGGGAAGGCCATTCATTTAATTCCCAAATGAATATCATTAATTTCAGGGAGTATTATTTTTTAGATATTTCACACAAAAAAGTTTAATGCAATGTTGCTCGTTTTTGCTTTCTTTTCAAGATAAATATTTTATATTAAAATTTTCATAGCGTGTTTTAGGAAAGCCATTGACTTAATTCCCAAATGAATGTCATTAATTTGAGGGCGTTATTTATTTATTTTTTTTAGATATTTCAAACAAAAAAGTTTAATACAATTTGCTCGTTTTTGCTTCCTTTTCAAGACAAATACTTCATATTAAAATTTTCATAGTGTGTTTTGGGAAAGGCATTGATTTAATTCCCAAATGACAGTCATTAATTTCAGGGCGTAATATTTTAAAAATATTTTAAACAAAAAAGTTTAATACAATTTTGCTCGTTTTTACTTCCCTTTTAAGACAAATACTTTACTGTATACTAAAATTTTCATAGCGTGTATTGGGAAAGCCACTGATTTAATTCCCAAGAATATCATTAATTCCAGGGCGTATTTTTTTTAACAAAAACATTTAATACACTTTTGCTCGTTTTTGCTTCCTTTTGAAGACAAATATTTTATATTAAAATTTTTATAGCGTGTTTTGGGAAGGCCATTCATTTAATTCCCAAATGAATATCAATAATTTCAGGGAGTATTATGTTTTTAGATATTTCAAACAAAAACGTTTAATGCAATTTTGCTCGTTTTTGCTTGCTTTTCAAAATAAATATTTTATATTAAAATTTTCAGAGCGTGTTTTGGGAAAGCCACTGATTTAATTCCTAATGAATGTCATTAATTTCTGGGCGTATTTTTTTTTTTTTTTTTTTAGATATTTCAAACAAAAAAGTTTAAGACAATCTTGATCGTTTTTACTTCCTATTTAAGACAAATATTTTATATTAAAATTTTCATAGCGTGTTTTGGGAAGACATTGCTTTAATTCCCAAATGAATGTCATTAATTTCAGGGCGTAATTTTTTTAAGATACTTGAAACAAAAAAGTTTAATAAAATTTTGCTCGTTTCTACTTCCTATTTAAGACAAATACTTTATATTAAATTTTCATAGCGTGTTTTGGGAAAGCCACTGATTTAATTCCCAAATGAATGTCATTAATTTCAGGGCGTAATTTTTTTAAGATATTTCAAACAAAAAAGTTTAATACAATTTTGCTCGTTTCTACTTCCTATTTAAGACAAATACTTTATATTAAACTTTCATAGCGTGTTTTGGGAAAGCCACTGATTTAATTCCCAAATGAATGTCATTAATTTCAGGGCGATTTTTTTTAGCTATTTAAAAAAAAAGTTTAATACAATTTTGCTCGTTTTTGCTTCCTTTTCAAGACAAATATTTTATATTAAAATTTTCGCAGGGTGTTCTGGGAAATCCACTAATTTAATTCCGAAATGTGGTCAGCCAATTTAAGAGAGCAGCGTATTATGACAATAAATGAATTAAAAAAATTTAGTTTTGTCCTTAAAATGTACAGAAATTTGATCCGAAGAAATAAAGAATCTACGTAATGATTATTTTTTTTTGTCCTCGAGCAACAGTGCATATTACTGTTGAATCCCGGCCACCAAGTCACTCCATGTATAATGGCAGTTGACTTAATATAAAAATGCCAACATACATGTCGAACTTGAAGTCAGGCCACAAAGGGAAAAATACTGTAGTAGAGGGATTCGATCCGGTGCTGTGGATTGAACCTCGGCGTAGCTCAATGGTTAGAGCGCTTGGTACGTAATCCCCATTTCAGTTTGGTTGATAGGCTTTCCCCTCTACTCACACTCTTTACCATCTGTGAAGGGGAAGATGCTACTGTCTATCTTACTAACGTTCGACTAATTGACTTTGAACATAGTAAAAATTCTTAGTATTGAAAATGTTTACCGGTAATCTGTATTTCGAAAATCTATACTAAGCGTTTGTAGTTCATTTTATCGTTGTTTATATCAACTGGCACATTAAAAACCTACTGACAGCAGAAGATAAATGTTTTCTCCACCGCTAGTTGCTACTCTACAGCATACACAATGGGATAATCTGCACTGTGTCACCCCCCCCCCCTTGACTTCATAATACAAACTAACGTCCCTTAATTTAATTAATTATTAGTTGAAAATATTGTAAGAACGACACTAAAATATACTGAAACATGTAACTGTCAAACATCTGTGTCGCTGTATTTTATATCCACTTATGTATTTTATTCAATATTTTATTTTCTTGTGTGTACAACTTGCGGGGTGCAGGTATAAGAGGTAATAGCTACCGGTCTGTTACTGACGGACTCAGGGCAAGTAGAAGGGGAAAGAAATGCCTTCGCTTCCTCTCAACTTGTATGAAATATCGTTTAGAACCAAGGACCCGGTTTCGATCCCCGGTGCCGGAGCGAATATTTCTCCTCTAATATTAATTGTTACCGTAACAGACGTAAAAATAATCATACAACATCTACGAAGTGTCAATATCAAGCTGCTGCTTCAAACCCGAAATGATAATTTGATGAAAAATGTAATGTTAAGTGACGTAGTAAGCAAGTCATTAAAAATGTTGTTCCAATAATTACGTGTAATCCGTGGAAGCCTGATATAAAATTGGATCACCCTCTCCTGCTGGGTCAAAAAAAGATGTATTTAGGTTTCGGACCAAAAAATTAATATTTACTTAATAAACTTGTGTATAATAATAAAAATATAATTTGCAGTATGGTTTATTGGAGGGAATTAAATGATCAGATGGAGGCAAGTAGAACTTGTCTGTTCATTCATTCTAACATTTCACATCATAATCCGGGCCTCAGCTCCCAAGGATTAAGACACCTCAACAACAGCAGTTTACAACTATGCGAGGCAATTTCGGATGCACGTGACTCTGGGGGAATCCCCTGCATACTTCAGAGACAGGGAAGGGTAGGGAGGCTGGGTTTTCGAATTCCATATCTGAACGCCGGCTTGTCCAAACTGATGCATGGACCAGTTTCTGCTAAAATCAATTGAGCATGTAACGAGATTACCTGATCAAACGATTCTGTCTGACGAGGGCGCCTCTATACATCAATACCCTAACAATAGCTCAGTCAGCCGAAAAAAACCCGTGTTCAATTACCGATAGGCCTACATTCTAAGTTATATCTGGTAGAAGACATGCCTGGAATATACGAGTACTTCGATTTAATCAACTATATCACAAAAATTAGACAAAATGAATAGAGAGATGAACTGTGTATTAAAACTTAGAATATGGCAATAATGTAAATATTTTATTCAATAATTCAAAAATTGAATTTGTTAAGCCATCTTTGACTTACATTAATAGGCTTCGTCACACACACATTTGAAAACACAAATGAGAAACTAGGGCGTAAAACATGGTAACTGACATTTTGGTCAAAACTGAGATATTTAGCGTATAATATGGTATCTTACAGTCTGCGTCCACTGCAGTAGTTAGTTTTCCAATGTCTCAACATATGACATAAGTATATGCTACAGATTTTACTTTCATAATAACTATACAAACTACTGCATGTTGGGGACTTATGGAACTTATAAATCCAACCTATATCCGTTAATTTTACTACAGAAAAAAGCAGAAAGATTTCCCAAATGATTTGTTGTTTAAACATTTCAAAGTTTTCAAAATTGAACAAATTTATTATTTTATTTCATTGAAATATTTTCACAGAAATCTTAATAACTTTGAAAGGTATATACATAAATATAGAACTAAAAATATGAATTCTCTGCGTTTGTCTGAACCTAAATGTAAAACCAATGCAGCTTTTCATCATAGCAGGAGTCAAGGTCCCAGATTATTAAACAAATTTTATTCTAATGTTATTTTAACCACGAATTCTTTCCAAATTAAGAAACAAATAAAAAAAATTGTATTGGATTTATAGTTTGGGTTTAAACATATTAAACACTTTTTAATCTGTATTCACTCTCAATTTTACTTTTATTTTTGTCTGTATTGGAATCCCCTCCTGAGCACGAGTCTTACTCATTCAGGAGTGGGCTAGTTTATCTTACATAGTATTAACTTGTATTCATCTCAAACTTACTAGCAATAAAACAAATAAATAAAATAAATAAATGTATAAAATATGTTTGCCTACCTAATAACTTCAAAACACTAAAACGTTACTTACCATGTTTTACTTTCGAACTCCTCAAATATACCCTACTAAGGAATGTTAGGATGGGATAGTACGTATAAAACTAATCAAAATCCACTACATTTATTATAGAGAAGAATAATTAAACTATGTCTAAAAACCTATTATCATACCGAAAAAATTGTTTCTAGAATTTAAAATCTTAAAAATACATCAAATTTATATTAATGCATTATTAAATTTTATACAAAAAAAATCACACATATTTCAGATCATATACTCACGAACACAAAACCCAAGGAATATACAATACGTTTGATTGAACCCAAGTGTTTAACGAGCTCTGCTTCCAACCATAGTACTAATACTGGCTCCAGAATTTATAACAAATTAAAAAAGAAATACCCACATCTATTTACCTCCACCAATTTGAAATTTAAAAATATATGTAAGCAATTTGTTATGTGTAATTATTAATTTTTAGATCTTATTTTTTTTTTTGTAATTTATGCGTGTAAATTTACTGGTATCGAATTCTCCCCGGAGCACTAGAATACTCGCTTTCAGGAAGTACTAGAATTTTGTAAATTTACAATTATTTCTTTGTATTGCATTTTTGTGGCAATAAACAATATTAATCGAAACAGTAAAGTTTAATTTAAACAATGAAAACACGAAACATTTTGAAAGTATTGCGCTTCTTTCATGAGTATAATATTCTAGCGATGCTGTTTGAATAAATTATTAAGGATTTTGCTTATTAAGGGCAGAATATTCAGTTAAATTCCCTGCTTTGTTATTTTAGGTTTTCAATTTAAATTGGAACATGTTATTGTTATTTTATATTATTACTAAATCGAGAGAAGTGGAATAAATTGAGCCACCGGCGTAGCTCAGTCGGCTAAGGCGCTTACCTGCCGATTCGGAGTTGCGCTCGGGCGCGGGTTCGATTCCCGCTTGGGTTGATTAAATGGTTGGGGTTTTTCCGAGGTTTTCCCAAATCGTAAAGCAAATGTCAGGTAATCTATGGCGAATCCTCGGCCTCATCTCGCCACATATCATCTCGCTATCATCAGTTCCATCGACGCTAAATAACCTCGTAGTTGATATAGCGTCGTTAAATATCCAAGTAAGAAGAAAAAGAAGAAAAAGGAATAAATTGAGTTCAAAAAGTATTTTACTGTCTTGCAATTAAAACTGAAATGAATTAGGGAAATGAAATGGAGATTACGACCTTATAAGCATAACAATTTATACAAACAGCATTGCTAGAGAGTTATACCTCCGAAAAAAAAAATGAAGCTAAAGGATATTTACAGTGTTGCCAAATATCTAAGTTAATTTCATACTTACGAGAAAAATATACAAGACTATGTACTTACATAAAAAGCTAGTGGCTAGAACACTAGACTTATAACCGTGTCGACACGAGTTCGATCCCCGGCATATCCCCCGATTTACAAGTTCAGTTGGACAAGCCAAGAGCTCCGGTTCCCCTGTGACATTCCAACAAATCTCAACAATCATTTCATCTCATCACGGGTGTAGCGTAGACCAGCCTTCTATGGCTCACCCTGGGCAACGACTCTGTCGGTAAATAGATCTACATAACTGTCTTCACACGGGTGAATGACGAAAAGTCAAGTACCCGCCATTAGTATAAATGAAAAGTATTTAGATAAGCACAAAAATTAATGTACTTTATTGTCGCACAAAAAATCGCACGATAAATGTCACCATGGTTGTAGAAACAGAACTTGGTGCGCAGCATTAACACAAAGAAGTTTGGAACAAGAGTTCCTATTAATTTTTTTTTTCATGTATACATTAATCCAACAAAAATGTTTCTCTTGTGAATATTTAATAATAATAATAATAATAATAATAATAATAATAATAATAATAATCTTTTCTTTCTTTACCTTAGTTTAACCTTTCTCTTTTAGGTACATTTATGCGACCCACGCCACATGGGCCTTCAGGTCCGCGACCTGTTGGGAGAAGAATCCATCTACTGGATCACATACATACTTTTTTGACCACACAAGGACACGGAGGGCCTCCCCGGATGAGGGATCAGCTCTATGCCAGGGCCACCTCCGATACAACACAAACATTTAAGACATTACACAGCATTCACTCACACATAGAGCGTATTCCGAATCTCACCGGTGAGCAATCCGATGGCATCACGGTGTTCCGAATTCCACCGTTGACGTCACTGATGCTCCACCGGTGTCGCACCGGTGCCATCAACTTGCAGAGGTGGTGGCAGTCTCCATCAGCCGCCATCAGTGAATCTGATTGGTTCTTGTATAGGGCGGGAATTAGCAGACGAATAACATCGTGCACTGTTGTGTCATGGCGGTGTGTTCTGCTGTATTGTTTGTAATGAGCACAACGTAAAAACAATATGTTAATGGCTTATGAGCGAACATGTCAACGGACCAGTTATTACTACCGGTTCAAGAAATAAATTGTTTATGCTATCTTTTCTTTGAACGAGATGGGAGTACGAAAATTTCGAAAAATTTTGCTAGCGTAGCACAGACAACAACTTGTACAGTCGCCATGACAGCCATCGATCCCTCCAGCAGTTGTGTTCCTTATTTCGCTGCAACGTGACGTCATTGATGCCACCGGACCGGTGAGATTCGGAATACGCCGATATGAAAGGATTAAGGGAAGGAACGCCGTCCATGGCCGGACTTTCAAGAGGTACAATCCCGGCATTTGCCTGGAAATAACTGAAGAAACCACGAAAAACCACAGTTAAGATTTCCGGCGCTTGGGATCGCACCCCAGACCTCCCTAATGCATCACGCCGCTAGCCCGCTCAGTAATAATAATTTATTTATTTATTTATTTATTTATCTATTTATTGATATTTATGTGCTGGACAACAGCCATTGGCCAATAAAAGTCCAGCACAGTGATACAATTAATACATGAAAATGAACAACTATGGTACAAATTAAATACTTGAGTTAACAACAAAATAAAGAACACAGATTACAATAATTAATTTACAAGAATTAATACTATAAAATATTAGGGAAAGGAGTTGATTCTTACTACCAATTCATGTATAATATTAGCAAAGACATCGCCATATTCTGATACTTCTATACATTGAATGGATCGAAATCGCCTACATGTAAGTTAGCATGTTTAATACATCTGGAGACCAGCGAGGAACATTTAGAATTTCTAATATAGAAGAGTTTGTGATGTCTCATGTCCTTCATAGGGATACGAAGGCTGACGCTGTGTAAGAAAGATTGACAAATAATGTCACCTTTAAGGACCTTACATAAGAATAAGTAATCGAGATCATGACGTCTGGCATACAGGCTTCGACATTTAAAGTGCTCGAATTTTTTATCATAGTTATACCCGAAGTTATTAGGCAGGAATAATAATAATAATAATAATAATAATAATAATAATAATAATAATAATAATAATTTGTTTTTGTTAAAAAATGCTTAAAAATGCTTGTCCTGCGCCGTGGTGTCGTGGTCCAAGGCATCCTGCCTCGGACTCGCGTTACGAAATGCGTGCTGGTTCGAGTCCCCATGGGGCAAGAAATTTTCTCATGAAATTTCGGCCAGTGTATGGGACCGGTGCCCACCCAGCATCGTGATGCACTTGGGGAGCTACGATAGGTAGCGAAAATCCGGTTTCGCAAACCAGCTATAACGGCTGGGGGGGACCATCGTGCTAACCACACGATACCTCCATTCTGGTTGAATGATCGTCCACCTCTGTTTCGGCATGTGGACGTGAGACTAGCAGCCGGCTGGTCGGTCTTGGTCCTTCATGGGCTGTAGCGCCATGGATGTTTTTAAAATGCTTAAAATTTAAGAAAACAAATATATATCACAAACTGACAAATGACAGAATCATTCTGTCTAGCAAGCGAAGTAACTGTATATTGATGTGGACAATAAAACATAAACAAAACAATATAAACATAACATTTTATTTACGGCGGAATAGCTAGGGGGGACTCACGAGATACGGAAGGGAACTTCGTATTTATTTTCAGTTTATTCCTGAAGTTCAGTAAGCGGTCACCGAACTCGGAGAAAAGTTGTGCGTGCTTCCCCGTCCAAGTTTAATGCAGCACACCACCACAGCGTTGTAATGCGGGTGGCCTGTCACCCAGGCCTCGGGCGCTGTCGTGACTGTTGAGCAATTTCCAGTTTGGCGTTGCGATCGCTTCAGAGTTTTTGTTTCCACACAAAACAAAAGAGGAAGGGAAAACTCGTCTATCTGTTGCGCTGCTACGCGACGGGCGGGGACTATCGGTTACACGGCGAACCTGCTCGTATAAAAACACACCGTTGCCCTCTGAAAGGGCTGCTGATGCACCAAAATACCCTCAGCAATTACGCATCAACTAAATGAATTTAAATATTCTCCTGAGATCAATAAATGTAATTGCAATTATTGTTTACAAGTGAGCATATTACCGTGTGGAGAATTAATTCCCTCTTTCATTCATTCATACATAACACAACCAAATTTCCCCCTTCCTTCGTTCCTCCCTTCTTTGTTTCTTCCATTCTTCCTTCAATTTATCTTTTCATTTCTTTCTTCTTCCTCTGATTTCTCTTTTTTCCTTCTTCCTCTATTTTTTCCTCTTTCTTTGATTTCTCTTTTCTTATTTCCTTCTCTGATTTTCCGTTTATTCCTACCCAGTCCGATTTTTCCTTTATTCCTCATCGCTATGCATTTTATTCTCTTCTTCCTCCTTCCTTTGATTGTTTTTTTCTTATTCCTTCCTTTCATTTTTATTTTTTCCTCCCAATTTCTCCCTTCTTCACTGATTATTCTTTCCTTCCTTCTTCCTTTCATTTTTTCTTCCTCATGATTTTTCTTTTCTTCCTTTTTAAATTGTTTTCTCCTCCTTATTTCTCTTTCTCTTTTCTTCCTTTCTCCTTTGATTTTATTTCCTTCCTTCTTCCTTTGTCTCTTATTTTATCCCATCTTCCTTTGTCTTTGTCCTCCTTTGATTTTTATTTTCCTCCTTCTTCCTTTCATTTCTGTTTTCTTCTTTTATTTTTCGTTTCCTCCTCCCAACTTTGTTTTTCCTTTCCTCCCTCCTTCTTCGATTTTTATTTTCTTCCTTTGTCCCTTTGATTTTGATCTTCTTCCTTCTTCCTCTGATTTTTATATTCTTCCTTCCTTTGAATTATATATTCGTCCTTCGTTTGATTTTTATATTCTTTCTTCCTTTGATTTTCATATTCTTCCTTCCTTTGATTTATTTTCTCCTCCTTCTTCCCTTGTTTTCCTTTTCCTTCTTCCTTCGCTTTTATTTTCCTCCTTCCTTTGTTTTTCTTTTCCTCTTCCTCTTTTGTTTTTTCTTTTTCCTTCCTCTTTTGATATTTATTTTCTTTCTTCTTTCTTTGATTTTCATTTTCTTTCTTCTTCCTTTGATTTTATGTTCGTCGTTTGTTTTCCTTTTCCTCCATTGTTTTTCTTTTCCTCTTCCTCTTTTGTTTTTCTTTTCTGCTTCCTATTTTGATATTTATTTTCTTTCTTCTTTCTTTGATTTTTATTTTCTTCCTTTTTCCTTTGATTTATTTATCTTTTCCTGCTTCCTCTTTCGATTTTTACTTTCTTCTTACCTCCTTTTCTTTTTTCTTTCTTCCTTCTCCTTTTCCTCCTTCCCTCCCTTCTTCCATCTCTTTACTTCCTCCTCTACTTCATGTTCCCTTCCACCTTCTCTTACTTTCTCTCTCCCTTTCCTTCTTTACTCTTTACTTACTTCTAACCTCTGTCCACCCACCATTCCGTCTTCCCTCCTTTCTCCCTTACTTCCTCCTTCCCTTCCTTTCATTTAACTGCATTTACATCTAACCTTTATCCATCCCTCCATTCCGTCTTTCCCTTCCTCCCTCCACTGTCGTATCCTTCCTTCTTCCTTTCTTCCTCATTTTTCTGTTTTTTTTCTTCCCTCCTTCCTTCTTTCTTTTTCCCATCCTCTCCTCTCTTCTTCCTTCCCTTCCTTTCCCATTGTTTTCCTATTTATTTTTTTGTCTTTTTTTCCTTTCTTTCATTCTTCCTTTTCTCTCCGTCCTCAGTAATTTTTTCATTCTGTTGTGCTTCGTTCTTTTCCCTTTCCTCTTCCATTCTTTCCTCTTGTCCCTCTTTATATTCCTACTTTTAAAATTTTCTTCTTCCTTTTCTTTACTCCAATTTTACCTTTCATTTTGTTCTTTCTTTCTTCCCTTCTTTTTTCCTTTTTACTTCTCCTTACTTTCCCTTCTCCTTCCTTCCATTCCTAGTTACTTTTCTTTTTTCGTTTTTCCTTCCCGGTTTCTTTTTTTTTCCTTCCATCTCCCGTTCTTTGTTTCCTTCCCTTTCTGTTACATCTCATACAGTCATAGCTCATACTTTTTTAAACGCTTCTGAAGACATAGTACGGACTATATCATTCCATTAAATTTGTGACTTCATCTTGCGTAAAAAAATATGAACGAAGATAGGACTCCAAGAGTAAATAATTATTTTGTTTCATATTTTAAACTGAGTTAAAGGTGTCTCCTTTGGACTCCCTGAAAGCGAATGGTGGCGTAGAGATTATAGTTCTGTGTTTTGGCACGTTCCGATCGCCTTTTTTTTACCCCAGGGAAAGACTCGGTAGGCCTACGTACTCAATTTTACAGGAGGCAGAGTGGACTCCGGAAGTTTCGACAACGAATAAAATTCCGCATCACACGGAATGTTCCAATCCGTAACCACTTGCTTTACCCACGCAATTTTTAAACTAAAGATCGATCATTTCTTTACTAAAACTTTATCTCACATTCATCATTCCTATGAAAAATGAATCGTACATGCTAGGTAAGGAAAAAAGTATAATATTTTATGTATAGAAATTTCATGTAAATAAACAAACGAAGAAATAGAGACAGAATAGCTTGCACTACATTAAAAAGTGCAAGAATAAGTAATATCTTCAGTGTTCTCAAATAATTAGAGAAAACACAACAGCTTACACTACATTACGCAAAAATGTATAACCTCTTTAGTGTTCTACTAAAAAAATCACATAGCTTGTATGCACGAATGAGTAATCCCTTCAGATGTTCATAATAGAAAGAGGTAAACTGTACGCATTGCAACGCCCGACTAACGTCTGTGAACTCCGACGCATACGAAAAGCGTCCCGTGGCGTCATATACAGGGGACTCTGTAGAAAGATGCATAGGTAATTTGGAAAACAGATAGATAGGCAATCAGCTGACAAACACAACCAAACACAAATTACTGACGTCCACTTTCTTCGCAGGAAATCAACTTCCTCAGGGACTCGCTTCTCGATCGATCCCGATGTCTACCAAGCGACCTACCTTCTCCAGGGTCTTCCTTGTGCTCAAAATTTAAAACCAAAACGTGTTGAAAATAATAAACACTACATTATACATTCAGAATTCAGAGCGCACATGATTAACGCAATAACATTCAATTGAAAAATCTTGCCTCCCTTTATAGTAAAAATAAATTTGAATAGGGGAAATAAATACTCTCCTAGTTCACAGGACTAATGGCTTTAGCAGCTGGTTACTCGGCTCTAAAGAGTGCACTGATTCTATGGTAAACATGGAGGCACGAGATAATTACTCTATCATTAAAATTCAGTCTACTTCCACCTTTATAATTGTTTGGCATCGGTTTGATTGCATCAACACAAACGGACGGACGTACGGACATACATATAGGAAAACAGAAGGACGGGGGCAGGTAAACAGACAGATGAGTAAACAGGCAGGCAAAAAGAAATAATAAAAAAGACACAAAAAGAGAGACAAGAAGAAAGTTAAATAGTAGATAAGATCGATATGGTTGGCACAGTTGGTAAAGTCCTGGCCTTCTGTGCCCGAGGTTGCGGGTTCGATCCCGGCCCAGGTCGATGGCATTTAAGTGTGCTTAAATAGGCTCATGTCAGTAGATTTACTTGCATGTAAAAGAACTTCTGCGGGACAAAATTCCGGCACACCGGCGACGCTGATACAACCTCGGCAGTTGCGAGCGTCGTTAAATAAAACATTATTTATTTATTTAATAGTAGACAAGTGACAGATCGAGAGACAGACGGTGTTCCAAAAGTTACTGTTCTGGTGTGGGTGTTCTTTAAATCATATACTTCCACTTCCAAATGCATTTCATAAAACATGGACGTCGGATTTTTAGGCTCGAATAGGATAGGTTGCAACAATTTTATGTAAAAATCTCTAAATATATACAACACGAGAAACTCTCGAGCGATGATATTGCCTAAAACTAGGTGCTTTAAAGAAAGTGTATTCCAGCCTAGCTGAACAAGTCTAAAAATCCGAGGCCTTATATAAGGAAGCATAAAACCGTTTCGTTCCAGCTTCCTCTTGTACGTGGAGGGCAGAACCACACGGAGCGCCCTGCCGGCCACTTCACAGGCCTGTGGCCTGGCCTGCGTTAACGTGCAGGAATTCATACTCGTTAGCGACTAATTTGCTGTGCCGAGAGTTGTGGGCATAATTTCTGAGGCAAACAGTATGCACAAACACACTCGGCAGCGTCCATTTAAAAGCGAGAGGGCACTGCAATCAGCAGAAGCTCAGTCTACACACACGCCGCGCTCCTCAATCTGGCGTCGTTTAACACCATAAACAACAGCCGTGAGTTTAGTGCCCATCGCCTGCTTACCTAGGTGAAGCTACACACGCAACTTGACAGTCGCCTTACACTTTCAGAAACTGAATGGACAGCAATTACTAAATTCAATTCCGTTATACAGGGACGTAATTTTATTTTTACTTGGATTTTTATTGTACCTGAGTTTTTTTAATGTACTTCACCCCCACCCCCTCTACTAGTAAACTTCCACACGTCCTCCATACAGAACCAAGGCCGCATATGCAGTTAAAGTCGTCTTACGGTCATAGTAAACAGTACTGAGTTAGTGAGTATAGTGTAGTACGTTCCAGAAATATGTTCGCGTTTTCCAGTGACGAAAGAGCTTTCAATGTTGAATCATATTTTCGAACAGGTACGAGTACTGTGCGTCCGTTTGCCTATGTTGCATCCCGGTTTCTCCCACCCGCTTCTGCTCGCCCCTCTGTAAAGTCTAGTGACTGGGCTGTCTTAGCTCTTTTCTGAAAACATTAATTTCTGTTAGGAATTGGGTGTCTACGTAATATTATACAACTGTTTAAAGTAACTTAAGTAAAAGGGCCTCGTTAAGTAAGTAACTGTCACGTGATTTCCCCACTTTGTACAACTCTGTGACATTACAACTTGGACGGACAGTAGATAGCATGTCTGAGTAATTTTATCTTTTCGGATCGGGCAGAAGTGAAGACTGAATTTACAGTACAGAGTAAGTACAGAATTATTTCAACATCAGTTAGGAACTAGTACAGTACGAAGGACGAAACTGGTAATTAGAATTAGGTACAATAGTCTATAGTGCGATAATAAGCACAAAAGAACTTAAGCCTGTATCGAAATGAACGGCCACCATTTTCAAAAATATGTTTAAATATCCATATTATGATTATTTTTCAATTTAACTTCATTCTTCATATTGTACGCCAATGTGCTGTAGACAGTATAATATAATTACACAGTTAAATTACGTAAGTTAGGTCAGATGCAACAGTGTTCATGAGTAAGATTAGTTATATATAATAAAAGTGATATAATACAGTTATATGAACACTTTTTAAGCTACGTTACGCGAACAACTGTACCAGCGTCGTGGTACTACCATTGGAGGAGCATTCCTCCGAAACATGTATGGTTTTTAACCGATTTTATTAATGTTATTCAATCATTAAAACGTGTTCATATAACTGTATTATATCACATCCAAAGGTATAGCCAGATTAATATTACAAATGTTAGTAAAAATAAAATGATGTCCCTGTACTAATTCAAAACGCAAATTTGACATTAACGTAAAAACGTATTCGGCGACTTTTGAAGTATGGTTTAGCGACTTTCCGTACACTTCCTCTTTAAACACGGATAGCTTGTTTTCAAATTATTGTAGGTTTTTTCTGTACTTAACACCTGAGGAATAAGCAGGTACAAATAACTGGATAAAAAATGTTGCTACATCACTTATAAAGAATAGGAGAAAATTGTACGTATCTTTTATTAGTCCTAATTTACCCGGCATACCGAAAAATTCAAGCGACGTTTCCTTCCAGCAATCTTCTTTTTGTTTCATTGTCAAGTCATAAGTTTCCTTACTTTTATTATCTCTTTACAGTATTTCTCGACAAGATCGAGTAAAAATGAATTTCCGTATGCGTTAAAATTTGGTGTTCTCTCTTTTTTTCATATCTTTCCATAGCTATTATTTCAAGGAATTATAAATAGAATAGAGGTCTACGTTTATATGTAGGGTAAAGGTTGGTAATATTGTGATACTAATAATATTATGACAGTTTTTGAGAATTGTTTATAATTTTACTGAGAGAGAGGAAGAACGTATTAAGGGAATGTTCGTGGACAAGTTTATGCACAAAACCGGTCCTTCTCTCGCTCAGTAAAATTTTAAAAATTTCTAAAAAAAAGTACAATCATAATATTATTAGTATCACAATATTATCAACCTTTATCCTCCACTAATATTTATATTAATTATTTATGCAACAAGTGGATAATCTTGATGATTAAGGCATGAGAGTGAGTGCGGCAATTTTCACGAGTGTCATAATAAGATTATCCACGAGTTGGATACAACACTTATGGCATCTTAGCATTATAAATTGTAGGAAATAAATTATGAAATAATGCGGCATCCATAGCTGACAAAGTCTTCATATGTTCATATCGATTAGTTGCGCTTGGAAATGGCACTGAATAAAGACACCTTGCAGGTATTACAAACTCTAGTTATACCTTAGGTATCAAATTTTATGTTACAAATGTTCCTTTATTTTGTTAATAGCTTCTCTGAACCACAGAACTGTTTTATGTGATATTACAAAAGTGATACAAAATTGTTAAAGATTCGAAATAAATGATACGTTACCTTCTGTCCTGCATTTCATTTCTCGTTACGTGGCACGTAAAAAGGATAGCCAAGATAGCCACACGAGTTGCATGCATCCCCATCCAAGCGTTCCGGTATTACGACATAGCGAATACGTCATTGCTATTATTGGCACGCGTGCCATAATAAGCCGATTACGCACGATAATGAATGTAGTAACAGCCTGTTTATAATGCTAGGATGGCATAAAATATTTTATAACACCGCTTCCAAAAATCAAGTAGTCACTGCCTCCTGAATACTAAGATGAATTGCTCCGGAGAGGAATAATGGCGAAATAAACACGCGGCAACCAGTGAGCTCTATTGGCGGTAACTAACCGCGGTTTCGTAGCCAAGCGAAGCTGATGGTGCATCGGTTTATATTCTTATTAGTTAACCATTGTAACCAAGATTGGTGCACTCGGCCATTAGTAGTTTAGTTAATCACGTTATATTTACTACAATTCATGTGCAAATCGCAAAAAATACCATTCAGAATTGTAATACATGTTATTGAGATGTTTGCACTCAGTCATATTTTATGCATTTATTTTTTTGCACACAGAATAGGAATCAGTAAATAAAAACTGAGCATCTAAGAGTTATATCTCAAACCTTAATAATCCTGAATGATAGGTTATGATGCTGTATAAATTATATGAAATTACGAATGAAACTATTTCTGCATTTTCAGTTTAAATATTAGGAAATTTATAATGACTGTTTCCGTGCTTTCACATTAAAATCCTCTCAAATGATATTCTCTATCAAACTAAAACCACAGTCTAGCATATACAGTCACGAAGCTTGAGTTGATGAGGGTACCAGGAACAATAGACTGTACAGGTAGGCCTACTATTTTGCATTGTCTGTGATGAGGCGATAGTAGCGATCCTAGTGGTTAGCAATTACCTATGGATCCATAT
The DNA here is from genome assembly GCF_040183065.1 of Periplaneta americana. Taxonomy (NCBI): domain Eukaryota; kingdom Metazoa; phylum Arthropoda; class Insecta; order Blattodea; family Blattidae; genus Periplaneta; species Periplaneta americana. Next base: position 45,025,114 of record NC_091118.1, read on the forward strand.
TTACTACGAATTGAACTTCGTGACTGTATATACTAGACTGTGCTGAAACTATAACTGTCAAAATAAATATGGAATATTATAATTTTATGATTTACGTATAATTTAGTGCTAAGTATTTAACTAATTTATTTCGAGTATTTTCCCGACATATTTACGTAGTACATATTTCAAAATATAATACTAGATGAAAGCATTATAAACAATCAGACAAAAACTAGACGAACTCTTTTACGCACGTGAATATTTGAAATCGGCTTTATTATAGCAAAACGTTTTCCATTCCATTTAATCGAAAATACTTTCAGACTAATGATGTTTGATTTATGGTTTTCATGGAAACGCACTTCCGGGAAATTATGTACGTCATCACCCAAAGCGGATATCGTGACTTATTTGTTTCTGTGCAAAACGATAAAGGTGTAACTTGGTTCATGTCGAAAAGTAATTCAAGCGTTGTGTTCCGTCGTCTGAAGTGATTGACGAGAGTTAATTAATTTTCCTTTGCCATTCATGTTCATTGTTATGTTAAGGCGTGCCACGGCATTTGCGCAGCTGTAACACCTTCAATCTCTTAAAAAGAACTGGAGCATGCGCAAAGAACTTGCGTGATAAACTGAAACCAGAAGAGCAACGTTATCAAACGTACTCATTGCTGTAAGGGTTTGTATGATTGGGTAGTAAATAAACAATCATTCATTCATATTTTTCTGTTCAAGGGTAGGTCTTTCACTGTAAACCCAGCATTCTCCAATCTTTCATATTTTCTGCCTTCCTCTTAGTCTCCGCATACGATCCATACATTTTAATGTTATCTATCATCTTATACAGGGACATCATTTTATTTTTACTTCAATTTTTATTGTGCCTGAGTTTTTGAATGTACTTCACTCCCACCCCTTCTACTAAGAAAGTTCCAACTCCACACAGAACCAAGACCGCAGATAGTAAGCAGTACTGAGTTACTGAGTATAGTAGGTTCCAGAAATATGTTCGCGTTTTCCAGTGACGAAAGAGCTTTCAATATTGAATCATATTTTCGCACAGGTACTGTCCGTTTGCCTACGTCGCATCCCGATTTCCCCCACCTGCTTCTGCTCGCCCCTCTGTAAAAGCTGGGCTGTCTTAGCTCTTTTCTGAAAACATTAATTTCTCTTAGGAATTGGACGTTTACGTAATATTATACAGCTGTTTAATTTAACTTAAATAAAAGGGCCTCGTTAAGTAATTAACTGTCACGTGATTTCCTCCCTTTCTACAATCCTGCGGCATAACCACTTGGACGGACAGTAGATAGCATGTCTGAGTAATTTTATATTTTCGGGTCGGGCAGAAGTGAAGATTGAATTCACAGTACGTAGAGTAGGTACAGAATTATTTCAACATGAGTTACTAGTACGAAGGACGAAACTGGCAATTGGAATTAGATGCAATAGTCTATAGTGCGATAATATGCACAAAAGAACTGAAGCCTGTTTCGAAATGAACGGCCACCATTTTCAAAATTGTGTTTAAATATTCATATTATGATTATTTTTCAATGTAACTTCTTTCTCTATATTGTACGCTAATGTGCTGTAGACATAATATACACTGCATAATGAATACGTTCGCATGGATAACTCACTTCGTGAGTAAAAACACTTATTCTTAATACAGTATTGTACTTTGATTAAAGAAAAACCTAATGAAAATGATCAAACTCAAAATCGCGATATTTCCTAGTTTACATAAATGGATGAACTACTTTTCTTTCATCCTATATCTAGTAGAGTTATTTGTGTTTTACGCCAGTATCATCGAACTCCAGTCTTGGAGGGGGAAGCAAGCGGTGTTTCCGGTTCTCTAAAGGTATAGACAGGTTAATATTAAAAATGTTAGTAAAAATAAAATGATGTCCCTGTATTTCCTTCTGCCCCGAACTTGTCCTCCGGTCCACCATTCCTTTCGGTGCATCCTTCTGTAAGCAGTTTCTTCTTAAGTCAATTATATGGAACATAAACTATCTTATATCATGTGAATAATTGTAAACGAGTTTTCATTAACACAAAATAAAAACTGACAACCTAGGCCTATACAACAATTCGCACGATTAATCACAAACACATATTAAAGAGAAACTTGTAAAATAAACAAGTGAAAGTTCGTAACATATGTCAAATTTTAACTTTTAACCTGTTTACTATTTACTTGTATTAATATTTATTATTCATTATGCTTATTACATCAAACTTAAAATTGTGGTTAACATATTTGAAAATGTATGTATCAGATGACGTCGCATTAGCGACGAAAACGTTAATACTAATCACAAAATATGTAATATAAATATGATCAGTTTCAGCATTATCATTATTTATTATTTCCGGTAGGGTCTACAGTTTAATTTATCATTGTATGTCCATTTCACACGCTCCATTCTTGTCCATATTCACATTTGAAATGCTTCTACTCATAGATATTTTAGATTTGATTACAAATCTCATCAGACAAGAAATACAAAGTAAAGAAAAAGCATAAAAATTATGATGATGATAAACAAAAGTTGTCCAATTGCGTAACATTTACTGATGATGAAGCGTTAGCAGAAGAGGACACGATACTAAGGGATATGCTCCTGGAGATAAGTGACAGCTGTGAGCAGCATGGAATGAAGACAAATGCAAACAAGACGAAGACAATGGTTGTCGGAAGAAAAATAAAGGAAGTAAACTTGCGAATTCGAAATGGAGTAGTAGAACAAGTGGACAGCTTCAAATACTTGAGGTGTACTATAAGCAGTAACATGAGCTGCTGCCAGGAAGTCAAAAGGGAGATAGCAATGACCAAGGAAGCTTTTAATAGAAAAAGGAACATCTTCAGCGGACCTCTGGAGAAAGATGTAATGAAGAGACTAGTGAAGTGCTTTGTGTGGCATTGTATGACACAGAACAAGGGTGTAACGAACAAATCAATAATACACGCTTCAAGAGAAAACAAAATAATTCAGGAACATATTTCGTTAGGTGTATATTTACTAGCTGAACCATTTCACTGATCAAGGATACTAGTTTATTCAGCTATTGGATGGAATAATTTACTGCTATAAATTAATGTTCACATTTATTTTTCCCACCTATTCGATGGAATATTGTTATAAATTAATGTTTAAATTTATTTTTTCCACCTAGAGTATTGGATGGACTATTGTTATAAATGAATGCTTCAATTTACTTTTCCCACCTATTGGATGGAATATTGTTATAAATTAAAGATTAAATTTACTTTTCCCACTTATTGGATGGAATATTATCATAAATTTAATTAATGTTTAAATTTACTTTTCCCACCTATTTGATGGAATATTATCATAAATTAAATTAATGTTTAAATTTACTTTTCCCACCTATTGGATGGAATATTGTTATAAATTAAAGATTAAATTTACTTTTCCCACTTATTGGATGGAATATTATCATAAATTTAATTAATGTTTAAATTTACTTTTCCCACCTATTTGATGGAATATTATCATAAATTAAATTAATGTTTAAATTTACTTTTCCCACCTATTGGATGGAATATTGTTATAAATTAAAGATTAAATTTACTTTTCCCACTTATTGGATGGAATATTATCATAAATTTAATTAATGTTTAAATTTACTTTTCCCACCTATTTGATGGAATATTATCATAAATTAAATTAATGTTTAAATTTACTTTTCCCACCTATTGGATGGAATATTGTTATAAATTAAAGATTAAATTTACTTTTCCCACTTATTGGATGGAATATTATCATAAATTTAATTAATGTTTAAATTTACTTTTCCCACCTATTTGATGGAATATTATCATAAATTAAATTAATGTTTAAATTTACTTTTCCCACCTATTGGATGGAATATTGTTATAAATTAAAGATTAAATTTACTTTTCCCACTTATTGGATGGAATATTATCATAAATTTAATTAATGTTTAAATTTACTTTTCCCACCTATTTGATGGAATATTATCATAAATTAAATTAATGTTTAAATTTACTTTTCCCACCTATTGGATGGAATATTGTTATAAATTAAAGATTAAATTTACTTTTCCCACTTATTGGATGGAATATTATCATAAATTTAATTAATGTTTAAATTTACTTTTCCCACCTATTTGATGGAATATTATCATAAATTAAATTAATGTTTAAATTTACTTTTCCCACCTATTGGATGGAATATTGTTATAAATTAAAGATTAAATTTACTTTTCCCACTTATTGGATGGAATATTATCATAAATTTAATTAATGTTTAAATTTACTTTTCCCACCTATTTGATGGAATATTATCATAAATTAAATTAATGTTTAAATTTACTTTTCCCACCTATTGGATGGAATATTGTTATAAATTAAAGATTAAATTTACTTTTCCCACTTATTGGATGGAATATTATCATAAATTTAATTAATGTTTAAATTTACTTTTCCCACCTATTTGATGGAATATTATCATAAATTAAATTAATGTTTAAATTTACTTTTCCCACCTATTGGATGGAATATTGTTATAAATTAAAGATTAAATTTACTTTTCCCACTTATTGGATGGAATATTATCATAAATTTAATTAATGTTTAAATTTACTTTTCCCACCTATTTGATGGAATATTATCATAAATTAAATTAATGTTTAAATTTACTTTTCCCACCTATTGGATGGAATATTGTTATAAATTAAAGATTAAATTTACTTTTCCCACTTATTGGATGGAATATTATCATAAATTTAATTAATGTTTAAATTTACTTTTCCCACCTATATGATGGAATATTATCATAAATTAAATTAATGTTTAAATTTACTTTTCCCACCTATTGGATGGAATATTGTTATAAATTAAAGATTAAATTTACTTTTCCCACTTATTGGATGGAATATTATCATAAATTAAATTAATGTTTAAATTTACTTTTCCCACCTATTGGATGGAATATTGTTATAAATTAAAGATTAAATTTACTTTTCCCACCTATTGGATGGAATATTATCATAAATTTAATTAATGTTTAAATTTACTTTTCCCACCTATTTGATGGAATATTATCATAAATTAAATTAATGTTTAAATTTACTTTTCCCACCTATTGGATGGAATATTGTTATAAATTAAAGATTAAATTTACTTTTCCCACTTATTGGATGGAATATTATCATAAATTTAATTAATGTTTAAATTTACTTTTCCCACCTATTTGATGGAATATTATCATAAATTAAATTAATGTTTAAATTTACTTTTCCCACCTATTGGATGGAATATTGTTATAAATTAAAGATTAAATTTACTTTTCCCACTTATTGGATGGAATATTATCATAAATTTAATTAATGTTTAAATTTACTTTTCCCACCTATTTGATGGAATATTATCATAAATTAAATTAATGTTTAAATTTACTTTTCCCACCTATTGGATGGAATATTGTTATAAATTAAAGATTAAATTTACTTTTCCCACTTATTGGATGGAATATTATCATAAATTTAATTAATGTTTAAATTTACTTTTCCCACCTATTTGATGGAATATTATCATAAATTAAATTAATGTTTAAATTTACTTTTCCCACCTATTGGATGGAATATTGTTAAAAATTAAAGATTAAATTTACTTTTCCCACTTATTGGATGGAATATTATCATAAATTTAATTAATGTTTAAATTTACTTTTCCCACCTATTTGATGGAATATTATCATAAATTAAATTAATGTTTAAATTTACTTTTCCCACTTATTGGATGGAATATTGTTATAAATTAAAGATTAAATTTACTTTTCCCACTTATTGGATGGAATATTATCATAAATTTAATTAATGTTTAAATTTACTTTTCCCACCTATATGATGGAATATTATAATAAATTAAATTAATGTTTAAATTTACTTTTCCCACCTATTGGATGGAATATTGTTATAAATTAAAGATTAAATTTACTTTTCCCACTTATTGGATGGAATATTATCATAAATTTAATTAATGTTTAAATTTACTTTTCCCACCTATTTGATGGAATATTATCATAAATTAAATTAATGTTTAAATTTACTTTTCCCACCTATTGGATGGAACATTGTTATAAATTAAAGATTAAATTTACTTTTCCCACTTATTGGATGGAATATTATCATAAATTTAATTAATGTTTAAATTTACTTTTCCCACCTATTTGATGGAATATTATCATAAATTAAATTAATGTTTAAATTTACTTTTCCCACCTATTGGATGGAATATTGTTATAAATTAAAGATTAAATTTACTTTTCCCACTTATTGGATGGAATATTATCATAAATTTAATTAATGTTTAAATTTACTTTTCCCACCTATATGATGGAATATTATCATAAATTAAATTAATGTTTAAATTTACTTTTCCCACCTATTGGATGGAATATTGTTATAAATTAAAGATTAAATTTACTTTTCCCACTTATTGGATGGAATATTATCATAAATTTAATTAATGTTTAAATTTACTTTTCCCACCTATTTGATGGAATATTATCATAAATTAAATTAATGTTTAAATTTACTTTTCCCACCTATTGGATGGAATATTGTTATAAATTACTGTTTAAATTTATTTCTTCACATATTGGATGGAATAGTTTCTTTTATTATAAATTAATATTTAAATTTACTTTTCCACCTAATGGAAGTTATTAATTAATAGCTAAATTTACTTATTCTACCTACTGGATGGAATAATTTATTGCTATAAATTAATGCTTAAATTTACTTTTCCCACCTACTGGACGGAATATTGTTATAAATTAATGTTTAAATTTATTTGTTCACATATTGGATGGAATAATTTATTGCTACAAATTAATGCTCAAATTTACTTTTTCCACCTATTGGATGTTATAAATTAATACTTAAATTTACTTATTCCACCTACTGGATGGAATAATTTATTGCTATACATTAATGATTAAATTTACTTTTTTCCACCTATTGAATGGAATAATAATTGGTTATAAATTAATGCTGAAATTTACTTTTCCACCTATTGGATGGAATAATTTATTGCTATAAATTAATGCTCAAATTTACTTTTCCACCTATTGGATGGAATAATTTATTGCTATAAATTAATGATTAAATTTACTTTTCCCACCTAAGTCACATATTTAATTAATTTGATGTGACATCCTTTTTTCCGAGGAGGCCTTCAATTATCTACAGACAAACGACATGTCAAAAATCGTAATTTCCGTTAGCAGAGACGATGAAAATGCCCCTACTGGATCAGCAGTGAAGAACGAACACGGTCATCACACTGAGCGCCTGTTTACTGCTTAATCAAAGTCACCTTTGCACAGCTTACCTGGAGGCGAACATCACATGTTTTATGTAGGACATAAAAAAGAGACCGTCCACTGTTTCAACATAACGCGACCGCAACTCGGGGATCTGATGCTTTGTAACTCGAGGCCTTACTTCATCTGACCTCGTCCCTAACCTCACGCCCCTCTCAACCATTCTCGTTAGGACACGGCGTCCACTCCGAGGCAGGTAGGAGTTCCCTGATAGTGACGATACTACGGCACAAAGCACATGAGTCGTAACAAAGAACAGCTAAACACATGAACTGGCACTTGACGTGATATAAAATAAGGTTCTCAGAAAGATTAGAAAAAAATACAAGGCACTCAGAACTGATTTTAAAAATCAAGCTTTCATATACAGGGACATCATTTTATTTTTACTAACATTTTTAATATTAACCTGGCTATATCTTTGGATTAATGATTGAGACCCGGAAACACCGTTTTCTACCCCCTTCCACGACTGGAGTTCGATGATACTGGCGTAAAATACAAACAAATCACTTTACTAGGTACAGGAGGGAAGAAAAGTAGTTCATCCATTTACATAAACTAAGAAATATCGCGCTTTTGAGTTTGATAATTTTCATTAGGTTTTGTTTAACCAAAATACAGTACAGTATTAACAATAAGTGTTTTTACTCACGAACTGAGTTATCCATGCGAACGTATTCATTATGCAGTGTATATTATACTGTCTACAGCACATTAGCGTACGATATAGAGAATGAAGTTAAAATGAAAAATAATCATAATATGGATATTTAAACACATTTTTGAAAATGGTGGCCGTTCATTTCGATACAGGCTTCAGTTCTTTTGTGCATATTATCGCACTATAGACTATTGCACCTAATTCCAATTACCAGTTTCGTCCTTCGTACTAGTAACTCATGTTGAAATAATTCTGTACCTACTCTATAAAAGAGTACCTTACGTACTGTAAATTCAATCTTCACTTCTGCCGATTCGAAAAGATAAAATTACTCAGACTGGCTATCTACTGTCCGTCCAAGTGGTTATGTCGTAGGATCGTAGAAAGGGGGGGGGATCACATGATAGTTATTTACTTAACGAGGTCATTTTATTTAAGTTATTTTAAACAGTTGCATAATATTACGTAGACGTCCAATTAATTCCTAACAGAAATTAATGTTTTCAGAAAAGAGCTAAGAAAGCCCAGCCACTAGTCTTTACAGTAGAGCGAGCAGAAGCAGATGGGGGAAATCGGGATGCGACGTAGGCAAACGGACGACAGTACCTGTGCGAAAATATGATTCAATATTGGAAGTTTTCGTCATTGGAAAAAGCGAACATATTTCTGAAACGTACTATAATCACTAACTCAGTATTGCGGCCTTGGTTCTGTGTGGAGGACAGTTGGAACTTCGTTAGTAGAAGGGGTGGGAGTGAAGTACATTGAAAAACTCAGATACAATAAAAGTTGAAGTAAAAATAAAATGATGTCCCTGTATATTTTCCATCTCGCTTATCCATGTTGTCTTTGAACAGATCAAAACAATACAATTAAATCAAATTAAGTACTATTATTGAAAATAAACTAGTACTTTAGGCATAAATTGAACAAAATATAATGAAAATGTACTCATTACAAAAGAGGTTCATCTGAGAATATACTGTTATAAATCAGGCACTAATACAATACTTTTGTGAAAAATGATTCTGAAGTGAAAGGACTTCTTTTTCGTGCTAGGGAAACTACAGTAGAGCATAGATTATCCGAAACAATTGGGGACAGGGGATGTTCGGATAACTGATTTTTCGGATAATCGATCATTTACGAAAACAAATCGTACCGGTGTCATAGGAACAGTATGAAACAAAGAAACATTGATATTAAACACAGAACTGTACATACATATTTTGTATCACAGTCTTACAAATAACATAGATAAATGACTAGCCTAGTTTGACAAGTTCAAAATTGCCATTAAAGTAAAATTTGCTGACAGAACGCTTTCGGTTAACCGAGGTTTCGGTTGATCGGTATTCGGATAATCGATGCTCTACTGTACATTTAAATTAACTAAAACCATTATTCTCCTTTTCTTATATTTTATAACGATGATGATGGTGAGGATAGTGATCTTTACCCTTTCTGACCTGAATTTATGGGTGCACAAGGTCATAGATGCCTCTGATCGAGGTTCTGGTTGATATGCACATCTATTATCAAGCAGTACATTTCACTTTATAACATGTGTCAGAGGAAGGATAATTGTTTGTGTACATCTGAAGTCTGATTAGTGTAATATGTAGCTAATCGGCGATATATGCAATGGAGAGGGAAAAGGAACTGGCCACCCTATTCCATTATCTCCTGGCCTAGATATCTCATAAGTGGTCCCTTGTTGGTATCACTTTTAAGGTTCAGACCTGTCTTCGGACAGTTGACTAAACAACAACGTCATAGACACATCATGGAGAAAAAAAACAAACAAAACAATCCTCTTCCTAATAACTGACGGCCAAGGAATTGGCGGGTGCTGCACTCTATCGTTAAAGAACGAAACTACTACTGAGGATACCAAATGCAATCATCAGGCAAATCATATGTGTTAGAGATTACAGAAATGTTAGTGATTCCAAATAGACTCATTAGAGGGGAAAGGGTTAATAACACGTGTCACTGACTATGGCTATTCGCGCCCCTATCTAAAATTCCAAAGAATGTCAAAACACAAATAATAGGTATCGTAAGGTAAAATGCGAATACGAATTAAAACGTTGCCGGACTTAAATAGGGGACGGTGTATGTTTCTAAAAGAACATTAACAAAATATGAATAATGGTATTGAGAGATTCATTGTCCATTTTACATAATCATTTGTATAACACTACATAACATTATCTCATTTAAATTATTTTTCATTGCACTTTTGACTTGGTTTCTCCGCAATTCAAATTGTACTTAATTTTTAAGTTATCCTTTGTTTCGTATTCTCTCCGAAAATCAAATTAATTTTTAAGTTATACTTTGTTTCGTATTCTCTCCGCAAATCAAATTGTAAGTACTTAATTTTTAAGTTATCCTTTGTTTTGTACTTTATTTTTAAGTTATCCTTCGTTTCGTATTCTCTTCGCAAACCAAATTGTACTTAATTTTTAAGTTATTCTTATTTTTAAGTTATATTTTATTTCGTACTGTTTCCGCAAACCAAATTGTACTTTATTTTTAAGTTATCCCTTGTTTTGTATTCTCTCCGAAAATTAAATTTCACTTTAGGTTTTAAGTTAACCTTTGTTTTGCATTCTGGATCCTAGTGGTCAGGCGTAGATGTCGGCAAGATGTCTCACTTGTGGAATAAATACAAAACTGAAGCATGAAGCCATGCAACACAATCCTCGGCTTGACCAGAGAGATCGCGGTGAAAATGGCCGTCTTTAGCGACTTCAGAGCGGCACCACGGTATGAGTCGGGCCGATTGCGTCAGTGTGACTCGAGATACGGAAGCAACCAGTACATCGTTCCGTAGCTTAAAGACAGCGCTATCCATGTATAACATAAATGTCGGAAGCCGAACGAAAAGGAGAATGTAGGGTTCGATTAAAGGCCGCGCGCGAGAGGGAAAATTTGCTTCAGTGTGTACTGGAAACAGGCTACTATAAATATAGATGGTTTAGGCATTTCAAAAATGTCTGCGATCCAAATTTTTGTAGTTTTTGCTTTATTTTTGTTGTTATCAATACAGAAATTGGATGGAAGATACAATCTATTTCATTACTTCTAGTAGCAATAGTACTAGTACATTTAAAGCTTGAGCAAAACCTTTTGTATTTCTTTCTTTTCTCGTATACTTTATACTTCTATCGTTCTCTCCGCCTTTATATTCATTTTCCTCTATACTATACCAGTAAGCTAAATGCTTTTTCCTCCATGTTTCTTTCTTTCTCTTCTTTCACACGATTTCTTCTTCCATTTACTCCGTTGTTTTCTTCTTCCCATTAGTAATCTCTCCGTCCCGTTTTCCTTCCGTACTTTTATTCTTCCTGTTCTCTCTTCCAGCCTTTTCTTTTCGTGAACTGTTTCCCCTCACAGTAAAGTTGTCCCACACCGCTGTACTATATATTTCTAGCAGTATACGAACGAACTAAGTTTTAACGTCAATTACGGCCTTACAACATATCCTAAAGTGATCTCTCTACTTCCCCTATCATTTCTCGTATAAGAAACTGAAAAAGAGTTTGTACATCGCTCTGTTCCCGGGGCAAGAAATGTTTCTTATTTTGTACTCCAGCTGAAAGAGTCCTTCATAACGGAAGCTATGTTCGTGATATTAAACAGCTCCTGGCGGTCTACAAAGTAAAATCGGAGGAAGATTTGACATATTCGAAAGCATTTACAGTGAGACAAGGAAAAATCGCCACGAGGCTTAATTCTTGATGCTGCTCAAATATTCCATTATGAATATTGTTTGAAACTCTCGGCACTAGAAGAGACCTTATAACAAACATGGCGGTGAGTGGGCGATGAGAAGATACAAATTTTTACTGAAGTTTACAGGCAATATGAATCATCTTTCGAAGTTGTCTCCCAATAAAATTCTGTACGAGTTGGCTTGTGGGCAATACTGCATTATGTTAATACAATAGCGAAATCTCTTCTATTTCAATTTCGGAAGAAGATTAACACGTTTCCGAACAGATGAAGGTTATATTCTAGTTATGGTGAACATACAAAGTGTTTAAGTTTCGTCAAATGAGTTACTGTTAGGCCCTAAAAGTGATATTTTCTAGGATATTTCTTTTTGTTTTTTTTTTTTAATTTATTTTTTTTTAAGTTGGTCATTTTATGATGTCTGTAGTCCTCACTGGAGGCTTACTATGCATAAAAAGTAATTTTAATACAACACATGGCACACCAGCGTAGTTCAGTCGGCAGAGCCTCATACCTTCTGAACTGGAGCTGAGCTTGGGTGCGCGTTCGATTCCTCTTGGGCCGATTACCTTTTTTTTTCCCAGGTTTTTCCCAACCATAAGGCGAATGTTGGGTAATCTACGGCAAATCCTCGGCCTCATCTCACCAAGTACCATCTCGCTATGACCAAACCCATCAACGCTAAATAAACTAGTTGATACAGCATCGTTAAATAATCAACTGAAAAAATAAAGAACGTATTTACATCAAAATCTCAGAAGTCAAGATTCCACTGTCGATTTTTTTATTTTTATATCTGCTGTGAAAATCAAACCGTGTGTGCAATTTGAGGGGACTTTTCGACATGAGCTCATTAAGGGTTCCCGCGTAAGTGCTATTTGCAGTGTCTCCGGGGGACGGAAATGCAACCCATAGGCTTACCAATTTATTTCAGCGTTACCTCTTGGGATTGTCCGCAAAATGCACCAGACTGTAAGGCCTACATTCGGAAAGACTTCAACCTCTTCTTCTGGTGCAAAAAAGGGGGCATTACGCAGAATGAAAAAGTGTAAGGTCTGTGAAAATCTCGAAATATTTTATTTTAACTGTACGCCTATAATAACGTAACAACAGAACATCAACATACATTCATTTTCAAAATAATTGTTACAATAATAATAATAATAATAATAATAATAATAATAATAATAATAATAATAATAATAATAATAGATAATGTACTAAATCAAATTATCTCCAATATCGACGACTTATATAACCAGAATGAAATTACCATACAAACTGAACGTGAAACATCTAACTGGGTTCCAATAAATCAAGGTGTTAGACAGGGATGTGGACTCTCACCACTTTTGTTTATCATATATAATTATGAACCACATCCTCAAAATTTGGAGGCAAGGCCATCGTGCCGGAATTCAAATCAACCGGAACACTTGTCTCGACACTCTGATGTTTGCTGACGATCAAGTTATCATTGCAACATCAGAAGATGAACTGCAACGAGCTGTCCACAACTTACAAATAACTGCTTCAAAATTTAGTACGGAAATATCAACCGAAAAAAAACCAAAAACATGGCCTTTTTAGGAAAAGATCCAGTTCCATCCAAAATCATTATAAATGGCACATTAATAGAACGTGTGAATTCATTCAAGTATTTAGGTTATAATCTATCATACATCACTGATGATGATATAGACAACAAAATCTCAAAATTTCTAAAAAACTGGAACCATCAACAGTGTAATCAAACCTTCCCAAGTACAAAGACATACAAGGCTGAAAATCTACAAAACTCTCGCACGACCAATTTTGGCTTATGGCAGTGAAGATGGACACTAAGAAAATGCGATGAAAGACGGCTAACAACTGCCGAAATGAGATTCATGCGAAAAACTGCTGGATACTCTCTTCTCGACCATCATCGGAACGTAGATATTCTGAAGGAATTAAAATTGACTCTATTGTCCATTATCAGCAGCAATACAGGCTTCAGTGGCAGACATGTCAAGAGGATGGATCGCTCTAGATCAGGCCTGCACAAACAGCGCTCAACTTCGGTGTTTATACCGCTCGTCGAAACGGAGAGGAAGATACGTCAGAATGACATAGACTTGCTATAGGTAGAGGAGAGGGAAACGACCACTCAGTTATCTAGTGGAGTGCAGTGTTTAGGCCTATTCTCAGTAACTGTTTCACGTTGCTTAGCTACTGCTACAGTACAGTATGGAGGAATCTAAAAGACGGAACATAACATCTAACATTTAACGATTTACAGCTCGAACTTAGTGATCTTCAATGGGACCTAAGGGCTAAAGATCGTTTGAATAATACTACTAGCCTGGTTGAGTTTTACAAGACTAAACATTAGCAATAATATCCACGACTACACAGGCTGGCTGTGAAAATGATTGCTATGTTTGGCTCAAAATTTATATTTGTGAGCAACTGTTTTCTATAATCAACTGTAATAAAGGCAGGCATCGAACATCTGTAACTGATGTTTCATTATGATCAGTAGGCTACTGCTCCTTTCAGCTGCCAACAGCATAAAACCTCGCTTTGATATACTGATAAATAAAAATATAACAAAATGATATTGTACATTTAAGTAGCTATAGAATTTCTATTATTTCCGTAAAATAAATATTTCTTTATTGATTAATAATAGTTCAAGATAGTTTTGCAAACACTGAACGGGAATTCATTTCATAAACACTCGTATTAGTATTTCCTTTTTTTTTTTTGTGTGTGTATTTTGTACGAGATCACCCCTTCTTCCAGTCCACCCTTATACAGAGCGCAGCTAACATCTGCATTCCGCTCATGAGCTGTGAGCCGGCTCGGAGAGCGCAAACCTTGTGCAGGCCTGCTCTAGATGGTCCAGGCAGATTTTGTCGTATGTCCCAAGAGGTCGAAGAAATTTAGGAAGACCTAGGAAACGCTGGCAAGAGACCATTACAGATCCACTGGGGTCTAACACTTGAAGGCTGATGATGATGATGATGATGACTAATAATAATAATAAAAACAATAACAATAATAATAATAATAATGTTTATTTCAATAAAAATATAATACAATGAAATTGTGAATACACAAAATTCTAGCGCTCTCCAGATCTCATATTTTTAAACACGTATTTAAATGTTGGGTAAATATTCGAGCAGATCCACTTTAATGGCACGTGAGCATACTCTGGATGGAGTCCCGGCAGACATTTCCCTCTGCCATCGCGAACTGAAGTCGGCCGGTGTCTTCCCTCGGGGAGAGCTTCTATTATTCCCCCATTGATTTCCTTTACTGGTAGCAGGGTATAACATCGGAGCCTCTTCCGTTTCATAATAGAGAGGTCCGGGGTTCAATCTCCGGAGAAGGTTATCCCCACAAAGGATATCCGCAGTTCTCTTTTCTCGCCTCTGTGCCCAATGAGAGAGACTCCTCGCTTGCAAATAATAGCGACCCCCACTCCCAAACAGTGGCGCATTGCTCTCTGTTCATTTCAGATCTAGTGTATCGTATAACGCAATGATTGTACAGTAGTGGCAAAAAACACCGGACCGACCCTTATAGCTGATTTCAGACCCTTGTTCACTCCAGAGCACGATAGACTGGTAACTAAGACTTTCGTAGTTCGAATCCTGCCTGGAAAGGAAACCTTTTTTTGTTCCTTATTCAAATCTATTACCATTACTTTTCGATTGCTGGTAAAATTCATGTTCTGGGAATAATAAGTTAATTAAGTAGTAAAATATCGCTGCAATCGAAAAGTATTGAGAATAAATTTGAATAAGGAACAAAAAAAGTTTCCTTCCCAAGCAGGATTCAAACCACGAAAGTCTACCAGTCTATCGTGCTCTGGAGTGAAATAGGCTCTGAAATCAGCTACAAGGGTCGGTCCGGTTTTTTTGCCACTGCTGTACGTATACCGGTACATTTAAAGAAGCTACGAGAATGAGTCAAAAAGTAACCTTAATATATAAATTAAAAATGAGACTCAAATAGTAGATCTTAGTACTACATACATACATACATACATACATACATTACATACACATATACAGTGGGCCAAAAAAAGGTACAAAATGTAAATGGTTATATTCCAGTAGCTAATGATTTCACTTGAAAGTTTATTTCGCAGTCCTTGTAGACCGGGAAAGTACTGCAATATTTAATTTTTTACCATTTATTAAACATTATTATTTTTTTTTATTTTTGTAAGGCAGTGCAAAATCGACCCTTTATGCCGAACTAAGCATTATGATTTTACGAGTTCAGCAGGCCAAGCCGTTTGTTGTGCTATCATCATTTGTTTTCTTCCGTTTTGAGTTCTCATTTTGTGAATAATGGGTCGCTTAACGAACGAAGACAAGATTTTCATTAAACATTTGCACCAATATGATAATTTATCTGCTCGTCAAATTGTGAGGAACTACGCTCAGCGAGAATGGTCTGTTTCAAGTGTACAACGATTGATTAGCAAGATACGGACATGATATCCCTCCTGAGAGATTACTGTGTGAAAGATCGCATTTCTCAGATTCTCTGATGGTTTTCGCTGGAGTTTCAAACGAGATTTTAATTCTATGGACTGTTTTGTATGGAGTCCACTACAAAAAGCAGTTTACTTCAAAACAAGAATTCGTAATGTTGAACATTTAACACAACGCCTTCTTGAATGTTGGGACCGGCTTGTTCAAAGACATCCAGTGCTATAGGACAATGGAGATGACGCCTACAAATGGCTGTGCGAGCAAATGGCGGTCACATAGAGCATCATTTTTAATTTTGATTATTTGAAAGATCATTAATTATTATTATTAATTTGACCAACATTCAGTTTCTGCATTTTGAAGTAATAAATTGTCTTCAAAAATCACATTTTTCGCATCATTGTGTATTGACCTCCATAAGATTTTAATTGAGCCTAAAAAAAAGACAATAAAAAGTCCTACTCAACTTTAAAGTTTACTCTTTCCAACAGTGTATTCATTAGAAATTAATGTTATGTATTTCAGAAAACAGAGTACTTCTAATTTGTGCCTTTTTTGGCTTATTGTGTATATAACATCTGTATAACAGTAACACTTGCATTGAACGTAGTGGGGGATTATGGTGAAAAGTGATGAAGTGTTTGTATTCTTATTGTACATATTGAATTAATAAACCAATTATTATTAAGCTTACTTTTTGACCTTCCCTCGTATTTTAAGATTTATAGCGAAAATAGTTCCAAAACGTTGGATTTCTACATCTATGACTCTCTGCAAATAAAAAAGATCTGAAACCACCTCGTGTAAATCGTCTTTTTTTTTAGCACCTTTACATTCTGTTACACTTTTTCTGTATCAAAAATGTATTCATCAACATTTTTCCCATAATAAATATCTCTATAACGTTGTAAGCGCTATAAATGTGTCCAGAGACTCTAGAAGAATACAGAGTCCATCCAGTTCTGTCACTATGGCAACCGCCAGGGCAAAGGCAAATGAAACTCTCTTCTTTTTTTTTAAGTAAGTCTATTTTGGATGAGATTTACTTTTGATGGGATTGTCACAATAAGAGAAAATTCCACTCTGCCATGGAAATTGAAAAACATATTTCCTGGAGACAAGTAACGAGGCGAGAGGGAGGAAGCTTTCTGCCGAAGCGTCATAGTCGGTGGGATATAGTATAAATCAACCAAGCCCAAAGCCTTCTACGCTTATACTTCTATATACCACGGAATTCGGGAACATTACGACGGAGACAAAAAGTACACTTTCAAATAAATTGCAATATGCCTTTCTGCAACGGCTATTTCAATAACAAACGCGTTTTGTTGGTTAACGTTTCCAATGTGCGTGTTTGTGCCTCTTGATGTGCATGTGCGTGTGTGTAAATTCAATTTTGCACCCATCTATTTTGCAATTACATTCCCGCGAATTACTGCAAACTTATCGCTATGCAAAATTAAGTATCACATAGATAACAGCTTCTTTCTCAATGCACGTTACACCATCTAACAATTTACTTCTTTTATATTCATTTTCATACACAGTTTTCTGCCCATGGGCAAGCCTCTCACTGCAAACCCAGCATTCTCCAAACTTCCCCCTTTTCCGACTTCCTCTTAGTCTCCGTATACGATTCATATATTTTAATGGCATTTACCACGTGAAACCGTCTTATGTGTGTATGTATTTATTCACACTGCAGCGCGTCTGGCCGCGAAACCAGGTGGCCCGGGTTCGAATCCCGGTCGGGGCAAGTTAGTGGTTGAGGTTTTTTCCGGGGTTTTCCCTCAACCCAATACGAGCAAATGCTGGTAACTTTCGGTGCTGGATCCTGGACTCATTTCACCGGCATTATCATCTTCATTTCATTCAGACGCTAAATAACCTAGATGTTGATACATCGTCGTAAAATAACCCAATAAAAAAAAATTCACACTGCAAATGGGTAAATATCGGATGGCAGTGGTAACTAATTATACTCAATAATGACAACTAATAATAAACACAATAATAATAATAATAAATATTAATAATAAATAATAATAACAATAGTATAATAATATTAACAAGGAACATCCTAAATTAAATGAAGCACAATCACTTAAAATAACATTTAAAGTAAAATTTAATTTGTATCTTAACTCTAAGTTGCATAAGTACCTAACTGAAACTAAAACCGTAATGTAACTATCTCAATGCAAGACTGATTCTAACGATGTCGTTTCTCTTTTGATTGTACTCTTGAATATCATTAAAGTTATCCCGCCCGCTCTTCCTTATCGAATTGTTTCGTTCGCATTCCTGCCGTCGATAATCCCTGTTTACGAGAGTTATACCTAAATAAAATAATGTAATATGTTTCAAAACAAGAAGATAAATTTCTGTTCCTCGCATTGCATACAAAATGTATTTTCTAAGGCATTATGAGGTTCACTTATATAGGCTGATTCAGGAGGAATGGTAAATATGTTAGGGGCGTTTTGAGTAAAATAGTTGATACAAACAGTGTCCAATTTTCAATGGGTGATAACATACTCGTACAACTATTCAAATGTTACGCATGAAATGCGTTACAAGTAGCAAGTAATCATCATTTGTCATTCACTAATAGGAGGACTTCGTTATGTTGTCAGCATGACGGAAATACATTAATGTAAGGTATATGACCAGATAGTATGGAAGGAAAATTAATTTCAACTATGCTAATGGGTATCAAACCCAGCTTCGTTGGATTCGTAGCCGGAAGCTCTTCTCTTTGAGCTGCATCTGGGGATGGTCATGCTTGCTGCCCTCTAAATTTATTTATGTAAAAGAATCCCCGTCCTTTAACTCTAGCTTGAAGTTTCCATCCAGCGTCTTCTTTTCAAACCTGGGAATACAGATTGTATAGTTAGGGGCACTACACCATAATTCGAGTGCTCACTTCACTTCTGTAGAAGCGGAAGTGACGTCAGGGCACTCGAGTGTGTGGACTCACAGCCTCTCACAACCCCCTCCCTCAACCCGACGTCTCAATTAAAAAATCTTAAGAAGCGAATTTTTACAAGTGTTATACGGGGAAATATGCATCCATTAACATGTCAAAAGACATAAAGCAGACACAATTTGTCCTGAATTAACATTTCTGTCCGATAAAGAAACGCAAGACATCTTTAATACAACACGGAAAAATAAAGCAGGGCACAAACAGTGGCGGCTCGTGGAGTTAGTAAAGGAGGATCACTGTTAGGCTATAAGCAGGGTTAGGAATTAAAAAAAAAAAATACACACATTGTTAACGTGATTTATTTTTTATTATAAATACTAATATTATTAATGAAAGAGAGGCTTATATGTACCCAAATTTACAAAACAATTTTGTCATTACTTTTATGCTCGACCATACCGAAATGTAGTAATTATACACCTGGTAGTAGCCCTTTAATGCATCTCATTAAAGTACACCTATTCATTATAATTCAGTTGTTCAGCCAATGAGAAATCACCATTGTACCATTATGAAACCGAAAGTATCGATTATTCTCGGATATGCAATCGAAAGGCAATTAGCGAAAAGTCACTGAGGCTGGAAATCCAATAGTGTCGCAGAAGGTTATGTTCTGTTACTATAATAATTAGCGTTAATTGTAAATAATATTCAAATAAATTCAATTTGTCATCTCGTTTTTCAATTCTAAATCAATTTCCAGGTTATATCAAGCCTAATGTTCATGTTATTCTCTAGATTATATCAAGGTCAATGACGTTCGTGCCTCGGAAAAAATCAATACTTTCGTGTCTGCGCACATCTCACAATTCAGGTTAGTTCCGCTCCTCACTTACATAACCATAACATGAATACTTATGAATAATTTCAAGTTAGAAATATGTTCGAGCATAAAAAGTCGTATGAAACTTGCCTATAATGGTAATCAAGACGCTCGTATGAAAATTATGAAACTCGCTTGCGCTCGTTTCATAAACAAACATACTCGCGTTTTAATTACTACCATTATAGGCTCGTTGCATAATGTACTATTATTCTAGCATTTATACGATGTAGAGAAAGATGTTATCTAGTCTCACGCTTGAAAAAATATATAGTGTTGGGATAGGGAAGACTGCTGTACCTTCAACATAGTGTACCTTTGAACATTTTTTGTTTTTTAATTTTTGCTGCTATCTAGAGGACTCAAACTGAAGTAGACTGTAGAGAAAGCCACTAAATAGCTCTGGTCGTAGTTCCGGTTTGATTTATTACAAAGCATGAGTTCTGTGGACAAAATATTTTTTTAGTACCAAAAGTAAACATTTCGTTCATCGATTTATGTTTTCTAATACAAAACCAGATTGTATTTGTTACTATCCATCAAGTGCAGTGTGTTCCCTATCATCTGGTGACTTAGTTTAATTTCCATTATTTATTCGAATCTCTAGTTTTGGGAGCCTATTTGTTTAAACATGCACCCTCTTGTACCTTTGAACACAAAACATCTTGTACCATGGAACATATTCCAAGGTATACAATTTTACTAGTTTTTGTTTTTATTTTATTTTAAGATCATGTCACGAAGTAAGTCTGGAGTTAAGAGGCCCCCAATTGAGCCGGGTGTCTTGAATAAAGCTGTTGAAGCAGTTATTGCTTCTCCAGAAAATAAAATCTCAATCAGAGAAGCCTGCTCTGGTTTATGATTTCAAATACATTTTATATATGATTGTCAGTTTTTACAGCTATATTCCTACCTATATTCCATGTGTTGAAACTTACAAGGCAGTATGTTCCAAGGTATATGAACCTGTTGTACCTTTGAACACATTACATATCCCCTCATTTTATTTTTTCCATCCTTAATAGATATGTAGAACAGGAAAATACATACAGGAAGTTGTAAAGGAACCTTCAATAATTATTTCAAGATTTTTTTCATTTAAAAACATTAATCGGCCAAAATTAAAAAAAAAAATGTGAAAGTGTTTAAAGGTACAACAGTCTCCCCTAAGAATTTACGAAATCTAACGAGCGAAAGTTGTAAAAAGAAATTAGTTTTTCTAATGAATCCATAACTGACGGCGCTTCAGTACGCTCCTATTATCCTTTCTGAAAGTTGGATCTGAAAACTAGGTCTTATCACTTGGACATCACGCTCTCCAGACCTCAAATTTTTCCTATAGGACTTCGTGAAAAGTATAATCAAAGAAAGAATCAGTGGATATCAGGAACTGTTAGCGATGACCTTAACCGCTTGTAACGACATTGAAACGAAACCAAACATTTTCGAACGAATTCGATGGTGCTACGTTGCGATAAAGCAACGTGTTGGATGGACGCCATTAATTTATGATGCTATAATCGTATAAACGTTTAGTAAAACACAATTTAATAAGATATTAAATCTTTTGCACGATAGTCCATGGACAAACAAGATTGTTCAGGAGACTGTTGCTTCACGTCCACAAGCCTCGGAAGAGGTAAACGATCATCTATCCAGGATAGAAGTAGCATGTGGTTAGCACAATGATGCTCCCAGCTATTATAACTGGCGTACAAAATTGGATTACGCTACTCAAAGTAGCTTTCTGAATTCCTCATCACATTATGTGTGAACGGATTCCATAGGCTACTTCTTATTCTTGCTCTACCGTCTTCTCAAAGAAGGTTCACGACTATATGCTGTGCTATGCTCGTGATCCAGCAGTACCAATATAACCATGTTACCGATATGAAACCACTTACTAAGATTCCAAAGCAAGGAGAATCTGTTTCTTTCAATGTAGCGTTTTCCTTGTAACAAATTTACCTGAACAAGATATATACAGGATGGAAGTAATATGACTGTACAGATTTTAACAGCTTATTCCTTGGATAGAGCAAAACAAAGATCCATTTTTATAGGTTTGTTCTTTTTTAACCTCTAAGATCTTTTTAAGGTAGCCTACTTACTTATCTACTCTTGGGACAAAAATTTGCAGTTTTTATCCAAATTTGAAAAACCATTTTTCCCTGATTACTTGACACATAATTAATGATTTTCACATAAAATAAATCCCTCAAATATTTTTAGAAGGGCAGGGACTAAAACAAATTTCAGTTTTCGCTTTGGCGTCCTTGGCCCACAGTTCTTATGTTAGAAAAAAAAATTTCTTTCACTGTCTTACTCCTAAAAGAACACAGAATAGATGTGAAAACTGTTCTTCCCTACCTTATCCCATTAACGACAAATGTCATTTTATTTTTTTGAAAATTTCAAACATAAAAATAAAAATTTAAGTTTTTGAAGCTTTAAACTAACTTTCTTAAGCAGTAGGACATTTGGCATTTAGCTACGTTAATCAGCTTCATTTTGATACAAGAATAATGAAAATATCTCAATTCTAAGTGTACTTTGTGTTAACATTAGTCTTGTAAAATGCTGTAAAGGTCTTACTAATAAAAATTCTATATACAGACGTTTAACTGTCTTATACTTATACAATGAGTAGCTCATTTATAAGTCATGTGTAAATTCCTTACTAATAATCACTACGTACGTTCGCGTATAACAGTACAACTGTTACACAGCTACATCATAGTTTCGTCATTACTTCGTTACGAAAGATAATAGAATATCTGAGATTCTCTATTGCATCCGGTAGAGCGCTTTAGTGCGGCGTGTTAAGTATCGATAGTACAACTGGCTCTAATCGATTACCACATTATATTTTGGTCAAAGAGTACAAGCTACAGCAATATTACTCTAATTATTCTGTGCTCTTTGGTTTGTTCTTCTTTGGTTACTAGGCAACCATCATCATAAAATGACAGTCGATATGAACAGCTGTTAGAGCGGCGGCCATTTTTTCTCTATATACAACGCTTAAACAAGGGGTTTCGTGTATATAACTACTGCACAGCAATTCCCATTGTATAGTTACAGGCTGTTTATACGTCGATCGCTTCTGCATAGTTTATTAGTAAAGTTTTCTGTCTCAACTCTGCATAAGTCTAGTATAAAAAACTATACACGGTTTATTAGTAAGACTGTAAAACTGAACATGGAGAAAAATCATCTAGGCCTACATCCTGAGGGTGTGAAAAATTGTACCCAAACACACAGCTTCCTGACTGTAGCCTATGAAAAACAATACAGTCAAACTCTATCGCAAAATTAGAATTATTACACGAAAAATATATAAAAACGACAGAATCTGACGGAGTGACACTTGCAGAACTGCACTTCCGGTTTAAAGAAAGGATGTTTACGGTCAATAAAAACCTAGTTAATTAATTAACCAAACATCAGAGAGACAAAACTGATATATTTTTGAAAACTAGATAGCTCATGCTTTCAGATGACATAAAAATAAAAAAAAAAAACATTTCTTTTTAAAAATTAAAAAATAAGCGTAGATGAATACCTTAAACCGTAATAGAGTTTTATTTTATTTTTATGTATTGTATTGCCCCTTCAGTATAATTGACTGTTGAATGTGTATTACTGGAGATGTTAAATTTCTGATTTAAGAAAAACACAATCAGTATATCTGGTGGTAGCTGCCATTAACTGGGGGTCGTAGGTTGTACCATTTGCAGCACAAAAAGAACAAACCTAGAATAATGGCGGTTGACTTGACACTTTACATTCATTATCTGAAAACCTCAATGGACCTAGCTCTTCTCCTACTGCCAACTAGGTAGAGTTTTGTAATAAAAATGAAAACTAATGTTGGACACCGGCATTTTGTTGTGGATTTTCTCGGTGGAGGTCATGACTGTTTGGAAATGCAGAAATATTGCCAGGCTGCACATGACTGATGAGCCGCAAGGAAGCATTTGTATTGCCACGCCGCTGCACGTTGCCGCACTCATTTATCTTCGTAAATGAAATGGCCGAAGTATTTAAATTGTGAGCATGTTTATATTAAAATTGTGAGGGACCCGTGTCAGACTCCAGGCTTTACTGGACTGGTGTTACCGCAGTACGTTCATGTCTGCACTGCGAAAACTGCAGTGCCAAAACACTTAAATTTATCCTTACAACACATAGTAATAATAATAATAATAATAATAATAATAATAATAATAATAATAATAATAACAATAATAATAATAGTAATAATAATAATAATAGTAACAGTAATAATAATAATAATAATAATAATAATAATAATAATAGTAACAGTAATAATAATAATAAATAATAATAGTAACAGTAACAATAATAATAATAACAATAAAATAATAATAATAATAACAATAATAATAATAATAACAACAACAACAACAGCAACAATAATAATAATAATAATAATAATAATAATAATAATAATAATAATAATAATAATACCTTCTCCCAGTTTATTTTCATCATCTCTTTCACCTTAATAGTAGTAGTAGTAATAATAATAATAATAATAATAATAATAATAATAATAATAATAATAATAATAATAGTAATCATCATCATCATCATCGCTGCCTTTTTCATTTACCTCAATTTCATCCTACTCGATTTCCTTCTTTTTCTTCGCTTGCTCTTCTTCTTCTTCTTCTTCTTCTTCTTCTTCTTCTTCATCTTCTTCTTCTTCTTCATGATCATCATTAAAATCACAAACATAATTTTCACATTCTTCACCTTTTCATTCACTTACATTCTTCTTCTCCTTCACTTTATCCATCATCATCATCATCATCATCATCGCTGCCTTTTTGATTTACCTCAATTTCATCCTACTCGGTTTCCTTCTTTTTCTTCTCTTGCTCTCTTCTTCTTCTCCTTCTTCTTCTTCATGATCACCATTAAAATCATAAACATAATTTTTACATTCTTCAACTTTTCATTCACTTACATTCTTCTCCTCCTTCACTTTATCCATCATCATCATCATCATCATCATCATCATCATCATCATCGCTGCCTTTTTCATTTACCTCAATTTCATCCTACTCGATTTCCTTCTTTTTCTTCGCTTGCTCTCTTCTTCTTCTTCTTCGCTTGCTCTCTTCTTATTCTTCTTCTTCATGATCATCATTAAAATCACAAACATAATTTTTACATTCTTCAACTTTTCATTCACTTACATTCTTCTTCTCCTTCACTTTATCCATCATCATCATCATCATCATCATCATCATCATCATCATCGCTGCCTTTTTCATTTACCTCAATTTCATCCTACTCGATTTCCTTCTTTTTCTTCGCTTGCTCTCTTCTTATTCTTCTTCTTCATGATCATCATTAAAATCACAAACATAATTTTTACACTCAACTTTTCATTCACTTACATTCTTCTTCTCCTTCACTTTATCCATCATCATCATCATCATCATCATCATCATCATCATCATCATCATCGCTGCCTTTTTGATTTACCTCAATTTCAACCTACTCGATTTCCTTCTTTTTCTTCGCCTGCTCTCTTCATCTTCTTCTTCTTTTTCATGATCATCATTAAAATCACAAACATAATTTTTACATTCTTCAACTTTTCATTCACTTACATTCTTCTTCTCCTTCACTTTATCAATCATCATAATCATCATAATATTCGTACATTTCGCTTCTTCATCTTCTTTACCTTATCTAACATTATCATCATCAACATAGCCATAATTTCGATAATTTACTTTCCTTTTTCTTCGACTTTCTCCTCGGTTTTTATGTTTCTACCCCATAAAAAGTACCTCATCCATGCATCCTTTCCCTCTTCTTCATCATTATCATCATCATTATCATTATACTTAATCAACAACATATATCCATAATCTTTTGTTTTTCCTTCAACTTTTTTCTTATCCATTTTTATTCTCCTTCTCTCTCACCTTACACACACTATAAATGTAATTTCCATAGTATTTTTTTTTTCAATTTTTTAATTGTTTATTTAACGACGCTGTTTCAACTACTAGGTCATTTAGCGTCGATGAGATTGGTGATAGCGGGATGGTATTTGGCGAGATGAGGCCGAGGATTCGCCACAGGTTACCTGACATTCACCTCATGGTTCAAGTAAACCTCGAAAAATCCAACCAGGTAATCAGCCCAAGTGGGAATCGAACCCGCGCCCAAGTGAAAAACCCCGAACCGGTAGACAAGCGCCTTAGCCGACTGAGCTATGCTGGGGCTTTTTTGCACTTTTTTTTGTCGATCTTTGGTCCTTCTTCTCATTTACCTTATCCATAATCTCCATCATCAGCATTATCATAAACATAATTTTTATATTATTTTCTTTTTCCTCGTCCACATTTATTGTCTGTTCTACCCTATTCATTATCATTAGCACTGTCATGATTTTAACATTTTATCTTTTAAGCAACATTTCTTATAGAGATTCTTCTTCCCCCTTAATTTATTGATCATCATCGTTTCCTTCTTCTTAATTTTCTTCATCTTTCTCCTCATCAATTTGTATTCGTCTCAGCCTTTACCTTATTCATTAGCAACATCATCGTCTTCGTCTCTTTTCCTTTTAAGTAATTTTCTTCCCATCGATTTGATCGATTTTTGTTATTTTTCTCCGTTACCTTATTTCTCAATATCATTGTCATCATCGTTATTTTCGTTATATTTATATTAGTATTTTTGTTCGCCATCGTAACTGATTTCCTCTTCTTCGCCTTATTCCTACTTCTTCCCCCATTCCTCCTTCCTTTCATCTTCGTTCATTTAGCTTTTCTACGATGAAGGCTTGGATGAATAATTCCGGCAAAGCACAACGTAATTTTCGAGTTCGTTTGTACAGCAGATTTTTGTGAATTGGTCTTATTCTGTCTGCTAACATTTCACTACTTCCCTATTAGTCATATTAATGCTCTAAGAAAAAAAAAAAAGAAGAGTGATAAAGCCATACAATATAGGGGAGAGTCGGGTAGTATTGGACATCGGGGTAATATCGGACAGTGAGTTTCTTTCATCTACCACACGATGGTAGTACCTGATTGACATGGTTACGTTTCTGTGATGTTGCATAGAGAAACGTAACCATGTCATTCAGGTGCTACCATATGATGGTAGATGAAAGAAACGCACTGTCCGATATTACCCGATGTCCGATCCTACCCGACTCTCCCCTAAGATAAAATGAAGTGAAAGCACGAAAAAGTGAAGTAACGTAAAGTAAAATGATACAAAGGAAAGAAGGGTTAAGTACCTTACTGTAAAGGGATATGAAGAAGGGCAATATAGGCCAAACTTTCAAAATGTAAAGTAAAATAAATGGCAGTAGGGCAAAAATGAGATAATATTCTGAAAGCAAATTTATTATTATTATTATTATTATTATTATTATTATTATTATTATTATTATTATTATTATTATTACACCGTATATAATATGAAATGTGCTTATATTTTATTTATATACAAAGTAATTAGGATTGTGTTATTTGCATTTCATGTTTTAAATTCTCTGGCATAAGCCTACATGTATCTGAACGCATGATAACTAAACACGAAGCAGACGATGCTTCTTCTTCAAATAAAACTTGTTTCATAACATGCTACACTGAAGTATGCTACTTTGTATTGTATATATTTGTATAGTTTTGGCCGATGAATTGTATATGCTTTAAATTGAATAGTAATCTATATAGCTCTACTGATAAATTGTTTGTGTTTGTAATTTGAAGTAGTTTGCATGATATGTATTATCAATTTCTGTATATCACAACTGGTTGAATTGTTTATGCCTTAAATTTAATTAAATTGTTTTGGTACTATAATATAGCTCAACTTATGAATGATCGTTTGCGTTTGTAAATTTAATAATCTGATTGGCTATGTATTGTATACTTTTAGTAGAGTCATCGATGTAGCTCAGTCGGCAGACTCGCTGGGCTGCTGATCCGGAGCTGCGTTCGGGCTTGGGTTGGATCCCCCTTTGGACTTTGGTTTCTTCGGAGGTTTTCCCCAGCCGTGGGACTGAAGCCGGATGGTCTATGGCGAGTCCTTGGCATCAACCCCCTTGATTTGATTACCCCCTTTGATTTGATTACCTGGTTGGGTTTTTCCGAGGTTTCCCCCACCGAAAAGGCAAATGCCGGGTAATATTTTGGCGAATCCTCGGACCTCATCTCATCTCACTACATCTCGCCAAAAAAAAAAAAAAAAGTAAAAAAATTGTACAAAATTGTAAAAATTGTAGAAAATTACTAAATTGTAAAACTATAAAAACTTGTAAAAATTGTAATTGTAATATTGTAAAATGTTGACATGTTCCACATCTTAAAGCTTCATTGCTCATGTAAGATCTATGGAATAAAATGAATGAATGAATGAATGAATGAATGAATGAATGAATGAATGAATGAATAATAACGCTCCAAAGACGGAGATTAGCATTTTTAATGTTCTTTACTTAGTCAAATAAAAAAGGAAACAATTCAGACGATTATGGTAGAAATAACAAATACGAAAAGGTATTATTAAAAATGCGTGATGAAGATCAAAGAGTTTAATGTAAAAACAGAGCACCGTAAGTATAAGAAGAAATTCATGCCTGACTCAGTTAAAAAGAATGCAAGGAAGAAATTACGATTGTAGGAAAAAAGATAAAACGAATACACGAGCGAGGTTAAGTGATTATAAAGATGTATGGATGGATGGATTTGTTGCGAGATGGATGAGTGAGCGAAGGACATCTGAATAATTGGATTGATGCAAGAATGAACTATTGAATAACTGAATGGATTAAATATATGAATGTTTGCATACATGGATTATGGTTTGATTTGTGATCAAACAGACAGTTGCATTGACTGAATGAACGATGGTTTCATACATTGATTAGTGGTTCAATGGATGGTTGGATAGATAGTTATGACAGAAAAGATGGGTTGATAGTAGGATAGGTGCTTGAACAGACGAGAGGATGGTTAGATAGACACTTGAATAGATGTTTGAATACAAGAACGTATACTTAGATAGATACTTGAATAGATAAATTCATAGTTGAACAGGTGTTTAATGAATAGTTGGGTAGAACTTGAATAAAATAATGGATGATTGGAGCTCTCAATAGATGAAATGATGGTTGGATATATACTTGAATAGATAAAATAATGGATCAGTGGATGGGTGTTTAAAAAGAAGAGTGAATGACTGGATAGATGTTTCAATATATGAATGGATGATTGTATAAATATTGGAATAGATGAATGAACGGTTCGATAGGTACTTGAAGAATGAATGGTTGAACACATGTTTCAACAGACAAATAGATGGTTGGATACATCATTTATTTAAACATCACCACCAACAGAATCAAGCTTCCAGTCACAGGTGCCTTACCTTGATACAATACATATACAAAATACATAATAGTGAAAAAAAAAAACACTAACCTAAAGAAAGAAAGAAAGAAAGAAAGAAGGAAGAGAAGATAATAATAGATGCTAGAATATAATACTGCACTTAATGCTAATTCCAATAGTCAATATAATAGCAGCAATACAGAATTATTTTTAAATTAATTGAAAAAGAATTATAACTTAAATAGCTAAGAAAATATAGTTGCTTTTAAAATTGTATGAAATTTCTTAATTGATAAATTTAAATCTAATTGAGAATTATAGTTAAAATAGCTGAATAGATAAATGAATGGTTGGACAAGTCTCCGAAAAGAAGAATGAATGGTTGTGTGGGTGTTCGAATAGACGAATGAATGCTTGTGTAATATGTCTGAATAAATGAATGGATTGTAGGATAAGTGTTTGAACAGAAGAATGGTTTGATAGGTACTCAAAAGAAGAATGGGTGACTAGGCAAGTGTCTGAATAGGAAAATGAATGGCTGGATTGATGTCTGAATAGAAGAATGAATAATTGGATAGATATTTTAGTGAAGGAAAAGATGGTTGGATATGTACTTCAATATATAAGCTTATGCATGGATGAGTCTTTAGGCAGGAGAGGTGTTTGAATAGATGAATGAATGTTGTACACATATCTAAATAAATAAATGGAGGTTGTATACATATTTGAGCAGGCAAATGAATGGTGGAAATATATATGGATAAATGGATGGCTGAATAAATATTTCAATAGAATAATGAATGATTGGATAAGTGTCTGAATAGGAGAATGAACAGTTGGATATACATCTGAATATAAGAATGAATTGTTGGGTAGATGTATAAATAGATGAATGGATAAATAGATATTTGAATAGATGTATGGATAGACGGGTGGGCGTTAAGCGTCTGAATCAACCCTGGGCCATAAGCTTGAAACGGTGGAACCAAAAAGGTGTACTGTATGGCCGTCAAATTACCCATAGTCCATCTCTTTTTCCGGTGTGTTTATCAGCGGTACTGTTCATATTATTAAGATTACAAATTGTTTCGTGTTGTTGTGAATATTTCAAAATTGTAGTCAAGTTCAGCAGGTGTTATTTATTTTTATATAAATATGCTAATATTCTGTTTGGCTCAATTGCAGAATATGTCCATTGATATATATCCCCCTATGCTTTAACATATGAAGGAGTGCCAACACCCTTCTTGATAAAAGAAAGAATGTGGAAATGAAGTGTTCAGTCCATGTCACAACCGTAACACTTTTAATAAATATACAGTGAAATGTACATTGATATAATAATCTGCTAGTACTTCTGTTACCTCCACACGCATTTTAATCCGTTTACGTATGACCGAAACCGATAGTAGCAATTTAATATTTGGCAATTGGCAGTATTTCGCGGCGGATTATGGGGAGTAAAAGGTGTAGTTTGACGTCACATCCGTCGCATCCATTTCAAACACATTTTCCTGGATTACTCCCTCCTTTCTTTTTATCCTCTCGGGTCTGAATAGAAGAATAGATAGCTGGATATATGTTTGAATATGTAAATGGATGATTGAATCGATTATTGAATGGACGAATGGAATGCTGAGAGATTTTTGAGAAGATAATTCGATGGCTGAATGACAAAGTCGATAATGGTTAGATGGATAATAGAATATATTGATGGATGTTTGTATATACGAGTATAAATATGTTGCTCTACATATGGTTGCATGCATTTATGAGAGAATGAATTAAAGAGCGTTGGGAAGAGGACACGTACGGATAGAGAAATCAATGTAGAAAACGGAAGGTGGGAGAACACGAAAGATGATGATGATGATGATGATGATGATAATAATAATAATAATAATAATAAAAAAGGGTAAAATTATAAGAAACAAAGTAATAAGAAAGTATTACTCGACCGAGGCCAGTGGAGTCCTGCAGCCCGGAGCGCCACTTGTACTGCTCCTGCGTTTGTAATACGCCATCGCGATAATTCACATTACGGCCGCGGCTCCACTCGCCCCGATCGATTTTTTTATTGGGTTATTTTACGACGCTGTATCAACATCTAGGTTATTTAGCGTCTGAATGATATGAAGGTGATAATCCCGGCGAAATGAGTCCGGGGTCCAGCACCGAAAGTTACCCAGCATTTGCTCGTTTTGGGTTGAGGGAAACCCCCGGAAAAAACCTCAACCAGGTAACTTGCCCCGACCGGAATTCGAACCCGGGCCACCTGGTTTCACAGCCAGACGCGCTGACCGTTACTCCACAGGTGTGGACGCCCCGATCGAGTTATAGCAGTAGTAGCAGTAGTAGTAACATTACGCCTATTATACTACCTATACTTTATATCTTTTGTCTTTTCTGATAAGTGCAAATGGTGTGCCAGCATGACACTTGAATGAGATAAAACGCTTCGCCTTATATCCACCGACAGAAGTAAGACAGTACAATACTGCGTTAGGAGAACCATATTCCCGGCCGGTTCTCACAGAAGGCTTTTGTTTGACGTACAGCACGAGTACACTAGCGGCTGTTGGACGCCACGAGCCATGACTAATGTGGCCACTTCGCGTAATATAATAATGCTCTTCTTGCAATCGTTCTATTGATTCCTTGTGTATCCCCCATCTAGTTGCCATTAATATTTTCACACGCCAGGGGAAGGTTTAATGTGCCAAAAAATAAAGTGGTATCGCAATAGAACTCTGTGCAGCCACGTACATTATCAAGATTAATTGATGCTATAGCCGATGTCTATCAAAGGCAAGAGAAGAAAGAAAGTGGTAGTGAGGTAAAGGTAACACAAGTAAGGTACAAGAATAGGTGAGGGACGACAGATGAATGAATAAATGAATACATAAATAACAAAATAAATAATGATCGGCAAATATATACCAAGTTTTCAGATACTCGTATATGCCAATTTAATAAAAATTTGCGTTTGCATTAACTTCCGCAGTATAATAATGTCATTAATCTACAGGGTGTTTCCGGTCTAGTGTTACAGACTTTCAAGGATGATGGAGAAAGGCACATGTATCAATTTGAGATAAGGAACCCTGGTTCGGAAATGACTGAGTCGAAAGTTACAAGCAAAAGTAGTTATGTGAAAATGAAATAATTTTATTCCTCTGTACAACATATTTATGTGTATATATCTGTACATCTTACACATACTGTATTCATCTGACGTTTACGTTGTCTACTTACAGTATTCCATTCAGTGCGCTGTCTGAGGGGAGGGGACAGGAAACTACACTAAAGCAATGCAGATAGCGTAATATGTAACGGACATGGTCGGTCCTGATATGCACGTCTGTAGACACCAGTGTATGTGTACAAGCTGCAGTCCTAGTGAAATGGAGGAGCACACGAGTGTGGAATATGCAGACCTGATTTTCGAATACGGATGAGCCAATGGGAACAGTAGACAAGCTCACAGATTGTATCGGAACAAGTGCCCACGTAGGAGACATCCGGCCATTTTTCCACGACTGTTTCAAAGGAGGGCACCTGGTGCGAAATTACAATTCCGTTTCCACATAACTATTTTTGCTTATAACTTTCGACTTAGTCATTTCCGGACCATGGTTCCTTATCTAAAATTGATACATGTGCCCTTCGCCATCATTCCTGAAAGTTTGTAACACTACCTCGGAAACAACCTGTATATACAGGGTGTTAAGAAAAAAGTATCCAATATTTTAGAAGGTGCTAGTATGCATCAAAACAAGGAAAAAATGTGTAATAAACATGGGTCCTACAACACATACTTTCTGAGATTTGAACACTTGTTCATAGGAGGTCTTCAATGTGACGTCCATTCATGCCAATGCATTCCTCTGCCCTTCGGCGTAAGGAATCACGAACTCTATGAAATTGACCTGGTTGTTCTTGATAACTAAAAGTCTAGGGGATTTAGATTTGAGAAACGAGCAGGCCAAGGTGTGGGGCCTCCTCAATCAATCCAGCGGTCCTGAAATGTCAGCGTCAGGTGTTCACGCTCATTGCGAAGAAAATGTGCTTGTGTGCCATCATGCATGAACCACATCTGTAGTCTTGGGTGACATGGCACATACTCCAGCGAGGTAGGCAATACGTTAATAAGAAAGTCCTGATAACGAGCCCCAGTTAATCTCTGTGGTAGCACGTATGACCCTTAATCTATCGCCAAGATCGCCTCCCCATACGTTGATTGAGAATCGGTGCTGATGCCTTGTTTCTTCAACTGCATGGGAATTTTCATCAGCCCACACATGCTGATTACGAAAATTCACAACACCATCTCTGCTGAACCCCGCTCATGTTCGCAACCAAACATTTCTTTTCAGTATTCCTTGCAACGTATCAGTATTCCATGCCAGGGGTGTCAACTACGGTATGATTATCTGGTAGCCTGCTGTATTGTAGGGCAGAAAATTGCATTGCCATAAATGGACGTCACATTGAGCACCTTCTATGACAAATGTTCAGATATGATGAAAGTTGAGGGAACAGGAAAAAATTCTTTCCGACACCAGGATTTGAATCTGGGTTTTCAGCTCTACGTGCTGACGCTGTATCCACTAAGCCACACCGATTCCCATCCCGATGTCGGATTGAATCCTCTAAGATTAAGTTCTACCTCTTGGGTTCCCTCTAGTCACTCATGAGTGCACCTCTGCACATGTGTGGACATTGTGCCATTGTCATACATATATATGACGTAGTGCATGAGAGTAGGCCATTAGAGGGAACACAAGAGGTGGAACTTAATCTGAGAGAATTCAATCCGACATCGGGATGGAAATCCGGTGTGGCTTAGCGAATAGAGCGTCAACACGTAGAGCTGAAAACCCGGGTTCAAATCCCGGTGCCGGAGAGAACTTTTCTTTGTACCACTCATCTTTCATCATATGATGACGCAGAATTTCTGCACTGAAATATCATATGTACTTCGGTACAGCTGTCAAAAAAAAAAAGTGGCCGCACTCGTGAACAGCGAATATTTTCAAAGTCCACTTCGGGTCGCGGCGATGTTACACGATGCATGTGCTTGTACAAGCAGTTCCGGAACTATGAAAGTGTTCCATATCTACTCCTCGCAGACCAGCGGTAGAGTGCTTGTTTAATGATTCAAAGGTTCTGGGCTCGCGCTTTCTTCAAGTTTTCATTTTATTTTTTAATCGTTCTTTAGCGATGTAAATGATATTCAAATTATCATTTATATCCAGGTATCGTTCTTGATGGATATCACGTTATTTATATTTTGTTATCGTTCTTTAGAGATATGAATAAAATTCAAGTCATCATTTGTATTCTGTTATCGTTTTATAACGATATGAATAATAATTATTACTATTGTAGCTACAGTATCTCCAATGGGGGTTAGCCCTATTTTACATATGTATGTTAGGGCTATAGTTTTATACACAAAAAAGATAAGCATAAAGAGAAATGGAAAAGAAAATTAAATTAGCTTACGCGATGTAAACAAAACATAAACAATCCGTAAATTAGGCATTGCGATTGCAAAACAAATATCAGTTATCGATTTGAAACATACAAAAACATTAACAACACACATACGTAACACTTCTATAACACAAATATGCAGCTTTCCGTACCATGGATAATAAATTAATACACAATAGTCACACAAACACAATCAAACTATAATTCCGACATTGCGACGACATCAAGCATCCCATAACTGACTCACATACATAACAAATCAAGCATCCGTTGCAACACATACACTTCAACATAGTAACCACACTTTTAAAAGTTACAAATTTGGCTCCAAGAAGAATAAATAGGACACTGTTACTAATTACTATTCTTCTACAATTTCTTAAACACATCTGTAATAAATCTGTGAAATTACTATATGAATAATATTCACGTTTTTTATATTGTTATCGTTCTTTAGCGATATAAATAATATTCAAGTTATCATTTATATTGTTTTCCTTCATTATCATTATAAAATAATATTCAAGTTATTTATATTGTTATTGTTCTTTCATAATATAAATAATCTGTATTTTATGTAGGTAATTATTATAACACAAATAAACATCTTTCTTTGTAACATAGGTTATTTTATTTAGATAATTAAATACGTATTATATAATATCTTATATTAATTAAACAAACCGATATTTATCATTTATATTGTGTTATCGTTCTTTAGTGATACTGCATAAATAATATTCAAGTTATTTATATTGTAATCGTTCTTTAGCGATATAAATAACATAAATGTAATATTAGGTTTGGAAAAATCCAGTTGCATAATACTGCTATTAGTTTTTCTTTTTGTATTATTACATTATACTATCTTGAACCACAATAAAATGAAAAGGAGTAACGAGGAATTGAACCTGAGACGTTGACATCTAAATTCCGACGTTCGTCCGCTGAGCTACGAGGGCAAAAGTGTGGAAACATTTTCGGAAAAATTGGCCCAATCACACTCTAAGATTTTCTGATGATTCGTAGAAGCTAGTCCAGGATGCGGGGGGCAAAGGCTAATTGAGATTTCCCGATCTCTGATAGGGTCAAACATCCTGATAGAATTAATATTTAACCCTTGCCGTGACTTTCGGTGAAGTCCGGAGGGCCCAATTAGTCAAATCCACTCTCCTCATCTCCACGCTTGGGCCCCCTGGAATTTAATAAGATGCGAAAGAGATAGTGGTGTGCGGAAAGCAACGGGATGTTACCGCATATAGGCCTATCCTTCCCAAGAAAAACTGCAAACATGAACAAAGGAAGCTTTAAATAGAAGAAGAAGGATCTTCTGCGGACCTCTGGAAAAAGAACTAAAGAAGAGACTAGTGAAGTGCTTTGTGTGGAGTGTGGCATTGTATGGGGAAGGAACATGGACATTACGACGAAATGAAGAGAAACGAATTGAAGCATT
The DNA here is from genome assembly GCF_040183065.1 of Periplaneta americana. Classification (NCBI taxonomy): domain Eukaryota; kingdom Metazoa; phylum Arthropoda; class Insecta; order Blattodea; family Blattidae; genus Periplaneta; species Periplaneta americana. The sequence continues at coordinate 45,061,546 of NC_091118.1, forward strand.
TGAAATGTGTATGTGGAGAAGAACAGTGCGTGTGAAGTGGACAGATAGAATAAAAAATAAAATTGTTTGAAAAAGTGAGTGAAGAAAGAATGATGCTGAAACTGATTAGAAAGATAAAAAGTAACTGGTTGGGTCTCTGGTTGAAAAGAATAATAGACGACATTAGGATATGTGGATCATATGCGGAGACTAAGAGGAAGGCAGAAAATAGGAAAGATTGGAGATTGCTGGGTTTGCAATGAAAGACCTGCCTATGGACAGGACACTTATGCATGTATGTTCAGAATGCCTGGAATATGGTGTCTAAAAACAGTCGCTATTTGCAAAGACTAGTCAATTCCATGCCCACTCGACTGCAAGATGATCGAGATAAGAGGAAGATAGACTAAATATTGAATTGTGGCTTTTTGTTTTGTTTTTTGAACGCTTAATTGTTTGAATGTTTTAAGGCCGACGCCAGTAAATTTGTTTTGTTTATGCCACGAAAGATATTTTTCTTGAGAATAAAATCTTTTTTCTTTCCATTTGCAGCCACAATATCATAATGATAAAGTCATGGCATAATATATTAATGAACCTGATGTTAATTACTAAAATAGTCGTAAAAGAGAAAGGAGCCATTATGTATAGTTTGTCTCTCTCAAAAACAGAACAAAAAAGAACATAAAAAGCACGTGGTTGTAGTCGAACGCAGGACCTCATGAATAAGAGGCCTGAACGCTACCATTATCCTATCGATAACACACAGAATAGGGTAAACTAGGTAGTTATTGACCAGTATACGGTGATTGACCAGTTCCTTTTTTCAAGTATATTGTGAATAAACTACCATCGTGATTTCACTTTTTGCTGCATATACCTCTAGTAACAACCCTTATTTGTGGTTAGTTGTCGCTGTTCATCCCACTGAGTTAGTGTCTGTTGTCTGAGAGGACTGAAATCGATTGGAGATGCAACTGAACGTAAGCAAGTGTAAGTAACTAGAGAAATTGCTAAGAATAATGCACACAATAATTTATTTATTCTGCAAAGGATACATAAATTCTGGTGCTCGTTTTTACACTCACAGTGTGAGAAAAGGTATAAGGTTTCCGTCCACAGAATATTATTTTGTAAAAGTTTTTATATGACATAAAAATGCCCCGTGGTCAATCACTATAAAGTGTATGTCCGCAAACTACAGTGATTGGTCGTTCATAAATTATCTGTTAGAATAATGACCAATTTGCTCCAAGTCTATATATGTTATCGGTTAAATGATGGGGATTTTTATAGGACTGATACTATATTATAATGCCTAAGCCAGGTAAAGCGCATTATACAGGGGAAGCTTTACGAAACGCTACAGAACCTGTCCGCAGTGGATTTGGTTTAAATGAAGCTGCCAAGAAGTTTGGTGTCCTAAAAGCAACCTTAGCGTCCAAAAACAAATATCCCGTTGAAGGAAAAGTGTTCTTTGGTCCTCGTCCAGTGCTGAGTGAAGCCATTTGTAATAACATCAGAGAAATGTCACACACTTGCTTCTGATAAGGCACAAAAGAGAAAAATGGAAGAATAGGCAAGAGAAGAAAGGAAGCGAATAAGAAATGAAAGAAAAGGCAGCAAGAAGAATTCTTTTCTTATTTTTCTTAACTTGGTTATTTAACGACACTGTATCAACTACGAGGTTATTTAGCGTCGATGGGATTGATGATAGCGAGATGGTATTTGGAGAGATGAGGCGGAGGATTCGTCATAGATTACCTGACATTTGCCTTACGGTTGGGCAAAACCTCGAAAAAACCGAACCAGGTAATCAGCCCAAGCGGGAATTGAACCCGCGCCCGAACGAAACTCCGAATCGGCAGGCAAACACCTTTGCCGACAGAGCTACGCCGGTGGCGAATAGTTTTTAATGAGAAAGATCAGAAGAAGAGAAACGAAACAGACAAGAAAAAAGTGAAAATTGTGAAAATGTGTTGTTCAATCACTAATAAATGAGTATTCAATAACCGTGCAGTAGACGGTCAATCACTAATAAGTGTGTGGTCAATAACTGTGCAGTAGACGGTCAATCACTAACAAGTGTGTGGTCAATAACCGTGCAGTAGATGGTCAATAACTGTAAAAGTGGACTTGTTGTGTTTATTTAATTTATCTTTGCATTAAAATTTTATTTTTTCTTTTGTTTATTGATTTTGATTTGTTTCTGAATCTTCACTTGACCCAATGCCTTTAAAATTCTCTCAATAAGTTACCACTGTTTTCCGCTATTTCATTGTTTTATTATTCATTAGCTTAAGTGGTCAATCACTATACAGTTTACCCTACTTCAATTATAACTGTAGATATCAGGCAACGTGGTCCAACAACATGTAACATCGCCTGTCTCCGAATTGTAGCGAAGATACCCGAAGGGAACTTTGTTTCAGGAGAGCGGCCACTTTTTCTTTTGACAGCTGTACATCATAATAATAAATGTTCAGATCTCAGAAAGTATGTGTTGTAGAACCCATGTGTATTAGAAATTTTTTCCTTGTTTTGATGCATACTATCACCTCCTAAAATCGGTATGGCATAGTTGCGCCCTGAAGAAATCAGGTAGCGGAATGGACATGGCATAGTTGCGCTCAGATGGGTATAGTACACACGAGAGTGATCGTCATAAAATAAATAAATTAGACCTACTTAAAAATATTACAGTGGTAGCTGCACTGAAATCAGGTAGCATATGATCAATTTTGCCATTTAAAATAACACTTTTTTATCGATATAAATGAACTGCATTTTTTGTTTGTACGGCGACATCTTAACCCTACGGTACGGGGTTTCGCAAATCGAAACTTAGAACCATTTTGAATTAACTCTTTACCCTTTTCACTAAACTTAACATTCATTTTAAATTAACCTCACTATACGCCACAGACGGTGTGAAAATCAGTAATAAAACGTCACGATTGCTAAGGCCCCATATTCCAACGGCTCACTCATTTGACTATGTCAGCTAATAAAGTATTGCCAACTTCATGGTGTTCATTTTAACGGAGGCTATCGATAATCACTGCATAAACAGTAGAAAAAAGTTAATAACTTACTGCCAACTTCATGGTGTTCATTGTAACGGTATCGATAATGAATATTAAATCTAATAAGAAATCAATACGTTTGGTTGCTTACGAGTCTCGAGTTCCCGTGATGTCTTCTTCTCTACCTATTTCATCGGGGCGCAACTATGCCATCCCCTCTTCTCTACCTTATGGGAACGGGGCGCAGTTATGCCCACAAAACAGGGGCCCTTTTCTGCTGCATCTTATCTGACCGTGGGGCGTAACTATGCCCTGCCCCCTAAAATATTGGATAATTTTTTAACATTCTGTATATGTATATGCATAATTAAAAAGAAAAACTACTTTTTAGATGAAAGAGTCACCCAATAAACAACATCGAATTAGCGGAATTCTTAGCTGCCATTTTCTCTGTTATCTTTTTATAGAAAAGTATCGAAATTATATTTTCTGCAATTTTAATTAGCTGCGAAACGATAATTATATATATATATATATATATATATATATATAAACAATAGGAGCCTTAAGACAGTTCCTTGAATATTTGTGGATGTGATAAGCTCTAGAATGTTTAATTCCAAGCCTGAAATTCTGGGTATTCTTGCCTAATCAGGGATGACGATTACAAAAAGAGAACCTGAAAACATTCATTAAAGGAATCTCTCTCTACTAGGAAGTCGGTGCAAGTTCGTGTTCGCTTGAAGTCACATTTTTATTATTATTTTCTTAGTTGACTGATATGATGAAAAGGAAGCTGTAGAGCCGGGGAACTCTATCACCCCATCCCACCCCTCCCGCAGCCACCCAGCGTCTCTCTCTCTGTCTCACCACGTCCATTTGTGCCGTCGCGTCGTGTAGAAGGGTTGGCTGGGTTGAAAGGCGTAATGCACTCCACAAAGCGAAGAAAAACTGTTATGAATATGAAGCTGAAACTTCCACGATAAGGAAAGGAGCCCCGGATTTTTATACCCCACCAGAAGCACCATTAACCCTTCGAGGCACAGCTCTTCTGCTGATAATACTTTTTACTTCCTCACTGTATGAAGGATAGACAAAGTCTTGTGACGTTCCGAAAATACGTTACAATTTTTTTTTAGATGAAAATTAAGTTATCGTGCGGGTTTTGATCTGCTGTTTCTTAACAATCCGTTTGTCCGTGTATAATTGATTTTTCCTTAAATACTGGAAAACTTTTCTTTTAACATGAATGAACGACTTAATTAATTTTAGTTCAGTTTATTTAAAAGCCATCACAACAGGCATCGTCAAAGTAAAAACTATTTACATAGAAATTGGTTAAAATTACATTCAATATAGGGTAGAGTAGCATAAATCGCACCGCTGCCTAAATGGCACCACTGCTAGTTTAAAACAAGTTACTGTATTAGTGTAGCATCTAGTGGTATTGTTACAATCTACCATATGAACTTCCACCATGTCACTTGTTTTCTGCCACTTCTTTGTGTCAGCAGCGTGGTGATGGTGTATCTAATATAATCGCTCAGGTGGATGTATATTTACATAAAATTTTGTAACTAAATAACGGATTTGTATGCAAAGGAATCCATAATCTTAAGATGTTATTGGTTTAAAGAAATATTAAAGAACATTTAACTTAGTAGGATTTTCGAACATTTGGTGATTATAGGCTAGAATGAAGGAAAAAATAACTTATGACGTAGTTTCTCAATTCGCACCATTTTGTACGTGCTTAATTCGCACCGGTACGATATGAGCAACTGTAGCAATTCTAGCCGTACAAAACAAGGCCCCAAAATTTTAGCTGAACGAGGAATGCATCAGGTGGGTGCAATATCAAGTGGTAAAAAGGGCGTTAATACAACAAGTGTGTGTTGTACAAGCACATCAGGTATTTTGTGCCACCTATGATAATTTTTAAACGTCAAACAGTGCATCCTACATTATCAGCTGGTGCTCCTCCAGGATCGTTATTTGTTTGCTCTGAGTCAGGTTACATCAACAGTGAAATATATGTCGAATTGAAAAAAGTGCTGCTTCTGTATGTCCATCTATACGACCCATTCCAAAATTTAGAAACTAGATTATCTCGGGAAAATGGTGTGCTCCTGTTTCAGCTTCCTCGTCATAATATTCATAGGCCCAGCCTTTACATGTTTCTGTCTTCAAACCATTTCAGACAGCTATAATCATGAGCAGTTCTTATGTGGCTTCGAGATCGCGGAGAAAAGGTGACGCAGTTTACAGTTTGAATTCCCTGGCGAAGCACATGGCAAATGTGTAATAATAAAAAACGCATTCAGGAAGTTTAAATGTTAGGTAATTTATGCTCTATTGTTTTCAATTCCATTTGAAGATGCATTACTCTCTTTCACTGATTTCAATAAACTTGTAATTTGCATTTATTACATTATTCATATTAAATACAGTTCAATATGTCCAATACTAAAATCTTTCCTTCATCCTGTTCCCTACAGATAAAGAGGTGTGATTTAAGAAATCGCAAGTGCTATTTTAGGAAACTAGTTGCTTAAATGGCACCCTTGCCAAGTGTTTCGAAAATGTCTTTCTAATTGAAAAATATTAAATCAAATTCAAGGATTCTTTTTTACATGAAAGGTAAATGTTCTGGGAATGTATCTCTGTAAAGGAATGCAGAAAATAAAAACTGTACTGTTCAATAAAAATTATAAATGCTAAAGTGGTGCGATATAGGCAACCTTACCCTACTATTCCTGTACTGCGTAAAAATTTCTGCTAAAAGCATTCATCTTTTAAATTGGTTTTAAAAACTCTACTACAGGGTTGTTTCCGACCTCCGATAACGAATTTGAATGACATCATGTGTGTCAGGATCCACACCGACATCTGAATTGTGGCGAGAGGTGACAGACCAGTAGTGAGCGATTTCATAATCAGAGTGTACGGTGTATAACAGTAGCAATGCCCATGAAAATCGAACATTTTTGGGAGGGGTACATAACAACCCTTTCCGATGCCAAGTACAGTTACGTGAAAATCATAGAAGCCTGCATAAAAACGTGTTTCGTTATTTCCAAGAAAGAAATCTTGTGTGTACCTAATAAGACTGGCAAAGCTCGGATGGGATTAATTCCAGAGTGGAAAAAGCAAGCAAATCCACCCCCCCGTCACAAGTTGCCTCACCCCACGAGATGATACCGGAGGTTCATTGTCACCCTCACATAAGCCCGCCATCAGTCCCTATCTTAAGAAAGATTAATCCAGTCCCTATCATCATATCCCACCTCTCTCAAATTCATTTTAATATTATCCTCCTAGCTATATATTGGCCTTCCAAGAGTCCTTTTTCTCTCCGGCCTCCCAACTAACACTCTATATGCATTTATGGATTTACCCATACGTGCTACATGTCCTGCTCATCTCAAACGTCTGGATTTAATGTTCCTAATTATATCGAGTGAAGAATACAATGCGTGCAATTCTGTGTTGTGTAACTTTCTCCATTCTCCTATAATTTCATCCCTCTTAGGCCCGTTACCCACTTCAGCGAGAAATATGTAATATTCGAGCTATAGAGAATGCTTTCCTTTAGTACGGAGTAAAGCTCGAAATAAGGCATAGCTGACATTGGTCGGCTAGGGATTTTTTGAAAATATAGCTACGTATTTCCCGCTCCCACAGATACCCTAACCTAATTGTGGCCTATAAAATTAATATTATGTGAATGAAAGTGACCAATTAATACAAAGTCAGATGTTCAGATTTATGTAACGTTAGTATTATATAGCCTACAAGGTCTTTGATCAAACTGCCTATAATTATCTATACAGAGATGGCTCCACTGTGTAGCAACATGTTTCTCGCTGTAGTGTGAAGACGTTAGGCTAAGCTATGTCCACACATTACATAGTTTATAGCTCTCGCTGTAGTGTGTAACCGGCCTTAACCCCAAATATATTCTTAAGCTCCTTATCTGTACTATATTTAAAAATATATCTAACCGTGAACACTACTGTATTTGGATTTCGATAATGAGAAAAAAATGAAATGAGAATTATAGACGAAACTGATAAACGCTCTGAGAAAGAAAAAAAAAACTTCTCCTTAGACGACTACCACAAAACACACAAAAGAAATCTGTTGATTACAAAACCCCTGCAACTTCGGCTAGAATTTCAAAACACTGTAAACAAAATTATAAAAAAACACTCGCAAGTAACTCAGAGAAATTTTATTTGCAGCAGAAAAATTTTCATAAAGAAGTCTCTCCACTAACAAACTGTTTGTCCTCTCCTGTAACTTGCACGAGAGAAAACGTATGTAAATGGAAACACAAACACTTTCTAACGCCATCCGGGGGGGGGGGAAGCCATTTAAATACTAAACTTTTTAATTTACACCACCTCTCTTTTAAACCAATTTTAATTGATGTGGATAAGTTTAGATTAAATCCATTCGTCAGTGTGGTGCTATATCCGTTTAAAAAACAATGCAATTAAGCTGGTTGTAATTTATTCTCTTCTCTCCAGGCACAACTCACAAACAGGCGTTACCTCGAAAAAAATACTAGTAAACTAGTTACTAGTCAAATGTAATTAAAATCGACCACGCTCAATACCGCCAAAAGAGTGGTTACTGAACAACTAGAGGCTGTGGAAGTTGTGTAGTATTTTCTGTATTTTCGGTGTGCAATATTTCTATTTTCAAATTATAAATAAAAATTATGTGATTGCATTACAAGAAAGTGCGCTTAGTTTCATAATTATCATTCCCATCCACAACTACGACACTATTTAAGTCATCATCGTTAGATGCGCAATGAATAATCATCAGCATTATCACAACCACTTTAACTAACAGCACCAACACAATTTTTATTATTTATTACCACAGATGGTATTTCATGTAATATTTTTATTTTACGATGCTTTATCAACTGCGATGTTTATCTAGCGTCTGAGTGAAATGACGGTATAATACAAGTGAAAATAAGTCCAAGGCCAGCTCCGAAAGTTACCCAGCATTTGCTCTTAATGGGTTGAGGGAAACCCCTGAAAAAAACTTCAGATAACTTGTTCCAACCAGGATTTGAACCCAATCCCACAGTTCGCAGACCACTTCCAAGCTGTGGATTTTAATGTAATATCAGGGTTGAGACTTCACGCGTAAAAAATGCGTCATTAAAGTAATAAATGTAAAATACGTAAAAACCTCCAAGAACTTTTATTTTTAGTCTCCCTTTGTTCAGTTTGTGATGAAAAAATTTACCGTTTTAACTGCCAACAAACCTAGCATATAACTCGAGACTACCAATTAATGTTAACAAAATTAAGATCTTAAGACGATTTTGCAATTCATACCGGATGAAGTCAAAAGTTTCTACACAGAACTCTACACATGGCCTACGACCAACAAAGACAGCAATGCCAGTGGAAGCAAAGCTTCAAAAAATAAGTTTATTAATGTTCTGACATACAAAAAGTCTATATAGCCATGCTTCCCAACTCTTTGATGATTAGTCATTAACCACATAAAATTTGGAAAATTATTACATTTAGTGAGTTATTATGTTTAAATCATGTTTACCTTTATCACTAGAATCGTTTATTTTTAAAACCTCACAAGTGACAAAAACAAAACTTTCGGGAAATCAATAAAAACTGTTTAGTTTAATTAATTTATTTTAATTGTCAAAATTTAACAAGTAATATTAGTTGCTAAATGTTAAGTTTATTCATTATCAGTTGTGTTTTATAATATATATGAGGGGCTCACAACCAGAGTGGACCAAGTCCACCAGTGATCAATTTGTGGATTAATACAATCTCGGATGAAGAAAACTTAGATTTATTCATTGCCATAACAAAGTCCATAACTCATTTGTTACTCCACGGAGGGCAGCATTTCCTATGGAAAGTGAAGGTTGCTAAGCGTGAGCCAGGAACTTTAAGACTCAATATCTCAGAACTAGTCCAGATGGACTTGGTCCACTCTGGTTGTGAACCCTTCATATAAGTTCCCAAAAAAGTTAATTAGTTAAGATGTTATGGGTTTTTTTCCAACAAGGAAACTCAAAGTTAGCAAAGCATTGCTATTTTTCTAAGTATTAGAGTGAAAGAAAAAGTAAGTATGAACAAATGTTATAATCTATGTAAAAACTACAGTATAAAATCACAAAAAAAAATTCTGCTGCAACAGATATTTTTCTTATCAGAACTTAAAAGAAATGAAGTACTGTAATTAATGTTGAGATTGTCAAAATCAATGTTAGTTTATTATTCCGTGTATAAATCAGTTTTCTACATTACGTATTTTACATGTAAATTATATGTAAAATACGTACAGGTAATTTACTCGCCCAACCTTACGTATAGGGTATTTTAGAGCACTTTAAACCCTATGAATAACTTTTAATTTTCATGAAACGTAAAGATCCGTAATTGTCTTTGCTTTTCCCTACAGGAACAAAGAATTTGCACTAAAATCCGACTTCTAGTTATTAATCACTATAGTTATTCCAAATAAACATTTGGTCCATATAGATGCTATGATCATTTCGACTGTTTCAGTCCAGATTTACATCATATGCTTCACATCTCAAAATTTCAATTACTTCTCTGTGCATTCCGCGTCGCCTGTTGCCAAAACCTGGGCTTTTGCCCTCTCCTTCCTCCACTATCGAGCGGATGTGGTTTGTCTGGGAACTTCGTTTAGAGTCTTGGAAGATTTCCTTGTAACAATGTCAACCCGTGAATTCCTTGCCAAGCAAGGATATGAAATATATCGGGAATCGAAGTCCAATGTCGAGACGACACACAGTGGCCTGATCAACACATTCTTTCCTATTTTAGAATGTATAATATTTACAACAGTGTGATTAAAAGAAAATACTTTAACTTTCTGCACTGCGCACATTGGATACTTTTGTAATCCCAAAACGTAGATAAACCATATCAGTTCAATTGTAATGTGTTACCTTTAATTAAATGTAGTCTATGTAACTAATTTTCCTCAAATAAATAATAATAATAATAATAATAATAATAATAATAATAATAATAATAATAATAATAATAATAATAATTAGGGTGACCAGATTCACATCGATAAGAAAGAGGTCACAAAGTTTAAAAAAAAGAGGACATTGTTCGAAAAAGTGGACAGAAAATATGTATTTAGATTTAGCTTAGGCCTATATTATACTTCAAATTACGTCAATATCTATTTCATTACAAAATATTTACAGTAGAGATTTAAGCCCGTACCACATTACAGCAAAAAATACGTAATGCATTTGTCGAGTTATGGAAAATGCTTTCCTTTAACACGGAGTAAAGCTCGAAAAGATATCCATTCCACCATCTATCTTTCCTGCTCCCACATAGGCCTATAACCTAACTTAATTGCAGCCTAAAAAATTTACATTACGTGAATGAAATTGAATAATTAATGATAAGTCAGATGTTCAAATTTAAGTAACTTTATTTCTATCTTTGATCAAACTCGATTTTTCGATTTAGTAGCTATCTCTGAGCAACGACCATAACAAGGAGCGGCAAAGAGAGTAATAATCGTTGGCAAAGAGTATATTCCGTCGATGCTGCTGCCACCTACAGACAAATTACTCGAAAAAAGGCGTCAAATCGGATAATTTCAAAATATCAGGTATACAAGTTACGAAAAGGACATTTCTGATTTTTTATAAATCCGCCCGGACCCCAAATTCATGACGATGCTGGGTGGCCACCGGTTCCAAACAATGGTTAAGATTTCATAAAAAAAATTTCTTCCTCGAGAGAACTCGAACCATCCCTCATTTCGTACCGTTAATGCGATGAATTACGCCTTAGACCACGTGGCCACGGAGCGGGAAACCCCCACCTTTACACAGCTTAAGTATTTTGTATTCACTTCTCATGTTAATATACTCGTAATATTTATGGAATTCAATAGGCTAACAATATGAATACGAATATGAACATTTACTATCAACATGTGTTACATCTATCTACATGTAGTGATGGACCTCACATTTCTGTGGCCTATGTTACGGTGACATCACCACATTTATTTACATTTACATTGCTATCATTTTAATATTTCATTTGTATTTCTCTTATTACATTTATATCCTCTTCCCTTATAGTTTCTCAACTATAACACCTACTACCACGCTCAGAATCTATACTCATACCCCTTAATCTCTAAACGTTATTTACACTCTACTCTCTAATCTTTGTTCTAATACCGGGCCATTCTATACTTTCTAGTTTATTTTATTTATCTTTTGCTTCTCAAAAGTGGGGTGCACGGCTTATCGAAGGCGCGCAGTATTCGAGAAAATACGGTATATTCGTCCCTAATAGCATTCTGTACAGTTCACCTGTCCAGCAACATCCGTAAAGACAACTATGTACGTGATAATATACAGACATCCCACTCTCGAATAGACTACTAAAATGATATTTAAAAGTAACCGTGAATGAACAAAGAGATCCTATTCAGCCCACAGTTTTTGTAGTGAAGGACTAGTCCACATGGCCAGTTTTTGACTGAAAATGGCTGAACGTTAGGCTGAATTTAAGACGAAAAGTATAAATAATTTTCCATAAGATAATTTATTTCTCTTTGCAAAACGTTCGCCGATCTGATTCAGTTCATTCTAAATAATACAAATAATAGAGACAAATCACTTACTCACTAACTGTAATGTGAAAAATTATGTTTCACTGTTGTAACTGTCAGCAGAAGCAATATCAATTTTGTCATGGAACGAATAAAATCAAATTTCTCTCTTAAATCTACCGACACTATAACGATTGTATTTATTCAGTCGTCCTACAGGTGTTCATTATATATGAAATGTGGCTTTCTGTTGCTATGAGAATGGATACGCATGTGACAGGTTTGACAGGAGATTATTTTTACTTTAGTATGACACATTTTTATCCTCTCGAATACAAAGACAAATATTTCCAGCGTATATTGTGAAAAAAACTTAAATCCATCATGTCACCTACAAGTTCCCAATTCGGCTTATGAAATCTCAATGGGATTTTGATGTATTTGTTCCAAACATGTTTAATGCGTTACAATAATGGTGATTGTTTTATCTAATGCAAAGCAAGGAAAAACATTTAAAACGTTATTTCTTATTCCAAACAAACTACAGTTAAAACATATGAAGGGTTTAGAGCCATAGTGGGCCAAGCGCCATTTATTAACACGGAGAAAGCAACGGTTAAAGTTAAGTGAATGCCATAGTTTAATGAAGATTGATATATAATTTAGTTTTAATGTGTATACTTTATATTACTTGCTATATGTTTCCATTGAATTATGGCAATAACTTCGTCTTAACCCTTGCTTTCTACGGTTTTGGTAAGTGGCGCTTGGCCCACTATGGTTCTGAACCCTTCATATGCATCGAAGGGTGATATAATCCTAATTTAAGCTTACTAAAAATGTGCCTTGATTAATTGAAATAAACACACACGAAAACACCAGCAAATGAATAAAACCACAGTTAACTGGTTAAGTCTATAAGTGTTAAAATATGAAAAAATATTTGTTGCAGGTATTTTTGTGGGTTACTTAGCGACGGTGTGTCAAATATAGGTTATGCCAAGGATTCGTCATGAATTACATTCGCCTTAGAGTTGGGGAAACCTCGGAAAAAAACCAGCCGAGTAGTCAGGCCAAGCCTGTATGTAGGCAAAAAAAAAAAAAAAAACACACACACACACACACACACACACACACACACACACAAAAAAAAGGGGAGCTTCAAATTTTATTTCCTCATCTGTACATTTGATAAAAAATAAGTGAATAGCGTTATGTCGAATCAAACTCAACAGTGTTATAACTGTTTAACAACATTCTCTTTAGTGGGTTATTTTACGTCGCTGTATCAACATCTCAGGTTATTTAGCGTCTGAATGAAATGAAGGTGATAATGCCGGTGAAATGAGTCCGGGGTCCAGCACCGATAGTTACCCAGCATCTGCTCATATTGGATTGAGGGAAATCCCTGGAAAAAAACCTCAACCAGATAACTTGTCCCGACCGAGACTCGAACGCGGGCCACCTGGTTTCGCAGTCAGACTCACTAACCGTTACTCCACTAGTGTGGACGTTTAACAACATTATAATCACAATCGACACCTACAGAAATGATCAGTTCCTCATCGAATAAAACTGAGAAATATTAATATAGCTTCGTATATTACCAAGAAATATGTTAGGTAATAATCAATACCCAGATTCTTAGATTCCAACATGTTCTTTTGCTATCTTCTTACTCTCGAAATATCACTTTTCTTTTTCGTTTTATGTACCAACGAATAATATACTAAAATTTTATAGGACCTAAACAGATCTAATTCATACGTTAGGAACTAAAATTACATATTTTGCTTGTGAGAGCTTAAAAGGAACTAATCTTTGGAACCCAGATCACATATTATTTGAAGAGAGATCTTCAAGATGCCATCGTCACCACCATACTAAAATTTTCTGTAGCGATATTTCACCAGCATCTTTATGATGTACACTCAATTTAAATTGTACTAGGTTCTATTTTTTTCTACATGTCTTAATCTTTTTTCTTTGAAACCTGCTTATATAATTTTTAATATTATATTTTACTGTGAGTTATTCTATGTCGCAAGACAAACCCAAATTATTGAGTCAGTCTAATAAATTACATTAATTTTCCGGAAACTTTTTTAACTTGAGTATGTACGTATTAATATTGGTAAATAATTCCATAAAACATTCATCATCACAACGTAAATATTCAGGTTACTTTTAGACGTATAATATGGGATATTTCAAAGTAACTCTAACAGTATTGTAATATACTTAATGGCTTTTAAGGAACCCGGAGGTTCATTGCCGCCCTCATATAAGCCCGCCATCGGTCCCTATCCTGAGCAAGATTAATCCAGTCTCTATCATCATATCCCACCTCCCTCAAATCCATTTTAATATTATCTTCCCATCTACGTCTCGGCCTCCCTAAAGGTCTTATTCCCTCCGGCCTCCCAACTAACACTCTATATGCATTTCTGGATTCGCCCATACGTGCTACATGTCCTGCCCATCTCAAACGTCTGGATTTAATGTTCCTAATTACGTCAGATGAAGAATACAATGCGTGGAGTTCTGTGCTGTGTAACTTTCTCCATCCTCCTGTAACTTCATCCCGCTTAGCCCCAAATATTGTATTGTAATACGAATACTATATTTACTATTGTTATTTTTTATTTGTGAAAGCTATAAATTTTTAAATAGAAAACTTAAAATCCTAAAGAAATACAAAAACATGCGTTGGAAAAACCTAAATTCAGTTTTTTTTCCCCCCGAAGATCGGTAATAATCGTTAAGACATTCTTTTGGACAAATATTAAAATAAAATGAAGCAAAGTAACTATACATGGGCTTGTAATTAAGAATAATATGAGTGGTCGCAGTGTTGAATTACTATCATTCAGAAATTTAATCGAGAAAAAGTTAAACACTCAGGGTTGAGCAATGAAAACAATTGAAGACATTGTTACAAGTACAGCGCTAAACAATTTGAATGAAATTGAGTTAAGGACATATATTTTGCTACTATTTCAAACGTTTATAGACTCCAAAAATGACACATGTCAGGTTCAATAGCCACAAGGATAAACACCAGTTGTACGGAAACAGCTGACATGTGTTGTTCTATTTATTTTTATTTTTTTCCTGAAAAATAGCAATTTTGACAAGGGTTGTTTTTGTAATAATGTCTTCAATTGTATAGACTAGAATTGCCGTGTGCGAAGTTCGAATGACATAGTGCAATGTATTTTAGCACAGAAAAGAAACAGAAAGACGCACAGTTCGACACAAGGGGAGATAATAATTGGCATACCTGGAATATGCTTTCAAAACATTTCACTGAACTGATTCAAATGTTCAGAAACAGAGAAATCAATTCATTTTCTCTCAAGTATATCCGTACGCGTGACTTATTTTTGGAAACACCCCGTATATTCTGGTATCTTGATACGTGAGTAGGCTGCAGAGGATGGCTCTTCCATCACGACTCTTCACTTACAGAAAAAGAAGAAGTCTTTGATGGCAGTCCTCTTTGTAATGATAGCCTTGTCGGCCGGGTCCCTCCAGCCTGGAAAACGTTCTGATTTAGATCGCGTCAAATTCGATTTTGGCTGGGAAATGGAATGAAAAAAAAAATGTCTGAACTCCTTTCCTATTTGCGTACAACTGAATCGTTGTAACAAAGGCAGTAGCAATTTGCAATTCCGATTTTATCGTTCTTTCTTCATGCGGACAATTGCTAACCCAGCGGTTCTGTGCACATAAATTTTGGGCCAGTTTACGTTAATAGGATGTCGGCCTTCTATCTTCTTTTCTGACATTTCCGGTCTCCGCGCAGACGAAAGAGTGACCATCATTTTTATCGAGGGTTTCCATACAAATCGCGCCAACGCGTTGTGCTGAAAATTTCAGTTGGCCCTAATTAAAGAGAATTGAATTATTATCTCAACAAATGATTGAAACTCAATCGAACAGTAATTAAATAATACCTTTAATAAGCTTACATTGTAAAAATTGAAATTATAAAACTTTCGCTCCGCTGTGTCTCGAGTTTCAATGTGCTGTAATTAGATAAAACCACAAAGTCTCGGGTTCGATTTGTAGCAGGAAAATTGAACTTCAAGTAATTGTATTACAATGACTGATTCTCATTTCTTAAAGAAAAGTATGGATAATAAAAAAATAAAAAATGGACTAGAACATGAAGGGAACAAAGTGAAGATAAATAATTAAAGTATTTATTTTTATTTTTTTTATTTTAGTGGGTTATTTTACGACGCTGTATCAACATCTAGGTTATTTAGCGTCTGAATGAAATGAAGGTGATAATGCCGGTGAAATGAGTCCGGGGTCCAGCACCGAAAGTTAGCCAGCATTTGCTCTTATTGGGTTGAGGGAAAACCCCGGAAAAACCTCAACCAGGTAACTTGCCCCGACCGGGTTTCGAACCCGGGCCACCTGGTTTCACGGCCAGACGCGCTGACCGTTACTCCACAGGTGTGGACCTAATTAAAATATTACGAAAATAGTTGCAGTTCAACGCAATATAATAATAATAATAATACTAATAATAATAATAATAATAATAATTTATTTTAGCTGGCAGAGTTAAGGCCGTAAGGCCTTCTCTTCCACTCAACCAGCAAAAGTATACATACATATGTATGAGCTTACAAAGAATTCAACAATTTGATTTAGATAAGAGTTACATGTATACAAGAGTTATTTACGAATTAAACAACAAAATACTATGAACTATTAATTAAACAATGAAATAGGAATGTGTAGCAGAATTAAGCTAACATGCATAGAATGTTAATATATTTCAAATAATGTTAGATATAGAAAGAGATTATTATGAGACAATTTTGAAAATACAGCACTATCAGGATGCATGTCTAAAGGAAGAAGTAACAATGTAGTCGGTGATAGTATGATTGGAGTGAAATACTAAGAAGGTTATCTTTTAAGCTGTATTTAAAAGTGTTTGCAGCCGCTAATACTATAATATAATATAATAATTTATTTTAGCCGGCAGAGTTAAGGCCGTAAAGCCTTCTCTTCCACTCAACCAGCAAAAAGTATACATACATATGTATGAACTTACAAAGAATTCAACAATTTGATTTAGATGAGAGTTATATGTATACAAGAGTTATTTACGAATTAAACAACAAAATACTATGAACTATTAATTAAACACTGAAATACGAATGTGTAGCAGAATTAAGCTAACATACATAAAAATATATTTCAAATAATGTTAGATATAGAAAGAGATTATTATGAGACAATTTTGAAAATACAGCACTATGAGGATGCATGTCTAAAGGAAGAAGTAACAATGTAGTCGGTGATAGTTTAAGTCAGTATGATTGGAGTGAAATACTAAGAAGGTTATCTTTTAAGCTGTATTTAAAAGTGTTTGCAGCCGCTAATACTTTGTGACAAGGAATTCCATTGTCGCGAGGTGGATACTGTAAAAGATGATGAATAACAAGATGTTCTATGAAGGGGTATACAGGGTTAGAAAATTATTTTATAATGCAAAACAATTAAAATTAGAGCGCAGAAAAAGATTGAAAAGAATAAAACGAGAAAAAGAATGGAAAGAGATGAAAATCGATAACGGAAATATAAAATTAAAGACGCGAAAACAATCATTGTCAAGAACTTGACGAATATTTTTTTCATTTACATAGTAAGTTTGTAGACACGCAAGCAAAAAAAAAAAAAAACAAAAATAATGGCATTCTGCCCCAAAGAACCTGTACGAAGAAAACTTTGTATAAATAGTAACATTTTAGAAAGGGTTAATGAATTAAATTATCTTGGTTTCAAGCTTTCCTTTCTACCTCATCTAGATATTTCACAAAAAATGTTTAAATTCAATAAATCTGCAGGTATTATCAACAGTATAATGAAATTTTCTTTAGTCCAGAAACATACCCGCACTCGTCTGTACAAGACCTTAGCAAGACCTGTCCTTTGTTATGGCAGCGAAGCTTGGACCTTACGAAAAAGCGATGAAAATATAATTACTGCCAGTGAAATGAAGTTTATGCGGCGAACAGCAGGATACACTAAATGGATCATAAAAGAACTGAAGGCATCCTACAAGAACTGGGAATGGAACCTGTACTGCATATATTCATCAATATGAAGACAACTGGCTTCACTAAGTCAAGCGTATGCCTAGAATAAGGATTCCTCGAGCGATCTTGAACTACAGACCAACAGGGAAAATATCACTGGGTCGCCCTGTGAAGAGATGGCAGGAAAACGTTTGTATACCGGAACAGTTTTTGTAGGACTATCACCTGTTAGGAAGATAATGCCATAGTAGGTTTTGGCGTTCTGTGACAATTCAGTTACTTGATCGTGTTAGGAATGATATTACGATTTATTTTATGAGAAAGAAGGGATGTAATCATTAAAAATATATCTAAATAAGGTAACTTTCATTTTCTGTATTTAATATAAAAGACGTTTAATAGCTAAAATAATTAGTTATTTTGCTTATTTTGTAAGTTGCAACAAATATATTGTCGTTGTTCCTGCAATAACTCCTATGTGACATTTATCGATTTTCAGATTTTTGCTCTATTAAATAACTTAAATAGTGATACAGCAAATAATAAAATCTCCTAGGCCTATATGTAATTATATTTCTTTCTTTCGAAAATGTAAGAATTCACAGTCTCCTATGTACGGCTGCCATACGATGAATAAATGTGTTTTTTCTTCATAGGCCTAGTGAAAAATTGTATATTTTGCACATAAGAGTTATTGCAGGAACAACGACGATACACAAAAAAGTCCACACCTGTGGAGTAACGATCAGTGCGCCTGGTCGCGAAACCAGGTATCCCGGGTTCGAATCCCTATCGGGGCAAGTTACCTGGTTGAGGTTTTTTCTGGGGTTTTCCCTCAATCCAATACGAGCAAATGCTGGGTAATTTTCGGTGCTGGACCGCGGATTCATTTCACCGGCATTATCACCTTCATTTCATTCGGACGCTAAATGACCTGAGATGTTGATATAGCGCCGTAAAATAACCAAATAAAATAAAATAGAAAAAAGATATACAAAAAAAGATAAGCATAATTTATAATATTGTTTCCTTTTCACGAAAATTGGCATTTAAAACTGATAGGATACCTACATTGAATAACCAATTTAAAACCGATATAAATGTCAAAATAGGACTAGCAATTTAAAACTAATGGAAATGATAAAAATAGGACTATACTTCGTTCCATATTGTCTGACAGGAAAGTAAACATTGTCGATAGCGGAGGAGAGAAGTATAATTGCTATTCAACCAATGGCAGAGTTCTCATTCCATGCTTATCTTGAAGTTGGGTGGGGGTAGAACGCTTCAGACCGACCAACTTCAAGACATACTTGGAATGAGATCTCTGCTATTGGTTGAATAGCGATTGCACTTCTTTCCTCCCCTGCCGGCAATGTGTACTTCTACTGTCAGACATTATGGAACGACGTATAGTAATTTAAAACTGACTGAAATGCCAAAATAGGATTAGTAATTTAACACTAACAAAAATGTCAAAATAGGACTAGTAATTTAAGGGGAGTTGATCGTAACCGCATGCAAAATAATAATTTTGAATTTCAACATAAGTTTTATACATGCACGTGATTAGGTACACACGAATGCTCTACCGACTGAGCTACTCCAGGAACTATACACGACACAGTCACAATTTTTTATGCATTGATATAATACTGATATTAATTAATTATTAATATGTTCGAATTTCACTAGCTTCCAATAATCAGCTCAGAAACATAGAACTATTTGAATTTTTAGAATTTGCACTACCGACAACAGCTGTTCCTGCTGCCAATGTAACAGAAAATCACTACTAGTTGTAATATTTCTCAGTATCGAAATTCGAAACGAAGTTGGTAAAAGAAAATTCAACCTGCGAACTACAAAATCACCATAATCCACTAGCATATGTAGTAATGGGGAAAAATGGTTAGGTTTCACCCTTAGGGTATGGAGTAAGCTGATGGACTATATTAGCAGTAGGTGGTTAAAATTTCAAATCAATATGTGCAATACAGGCATGTCGTGATTTTATAAAACAATAGGTAGGTAGGTAGGTAGGTGGATAGGTAGGTGGATAGATAGATAGATAGATAGATAGATAGATAGATAGATAGATAGATAGATAGATAGATAGATAGATAGATAGATAGATAGATAGATAGATAGATAGATAGATAGATAGATAGATAGATAGATAGATAGATAGATAGATAGATAGATAGATAGATAGATAGATAGATAGATAGATAGATAGATAGATAGATAGGAACTTTATTGTCGATGGCATAATGTATGCATAGACATGGTCAAATATATACAATTACAATTTAATGTAAAATAAGTCAAATATAAAAAAAACATTATTCATTTCAAGGGCTCATGCGTGCATCCTCAAGCCTGTAAGGACACAATTTTATTAATTTCGTTTTTATATAATTCCTAAATTTCAGAGAATTTTTTGTATATTTGATGTCATCAGGCAAACTGTTGTATATTTTGATACCAAAGACACATATATGTTCTACTAGTGTTTGTAAGGTGGTGAGCTGGAATAGTTAAACTATTTTTGTTTCGAGTGTCGTAGGTATGGATATCACAATTTTGATGAAAATCATACAGATTTTTATTACATATAAATTAAAGAAATTATTTTAGGGGGAAAGATTTACTCCAGAGTAACCATTTTTTTGTATTTGAAAGCTTAATGTGTATACACACTTCACTAAAAAATTGAAACAGCTCTGATAAATAGTGTCATATTTATGAGTACTTGAATTTAGGCTTTATTATCATTATTTTGCATGCAACAAGAAGAAACTCCTCTTAAAAGTGACAGAAATGCCAAAAAGAAGATGCCTGGAGAGAAATAAAGTCTGTCAACAGTTTCTTGTTTCTTGTTTATTCTGAAGGCCTGAATATATTACATTTTAAGGCTTGGAACTCACCCACTCATGCACCATCATTTGTAGTGTGGCGGCCTACAGGTGTTCTATTCGTGTTTAAAGTGATTTAAAGGTGCGGACATTTAGTGTCTAGTTAATGGGCTTTCTGTGTCTCTTCAATGACGAATCAACAACCAAAGTTAGATAAGGACGAACGGAAAAAATTATACAATCTCGCATCACAGCAGCAACAGTCTTCTTGATTCACTAAGTAACCTGTGTTGTCATCTAGTGAAGCTAATTAAAACTACAGTAACAGTTGAAGCACAGTCTAGTATAGTCACGAAGCTCAATACGTAGTGAATATGCATCCATAGATAGTTTCTAACCACTAGGATCGCTACTATCACCTCATCACAGACAATGCAAAAAAATATTTTCTCAATTTCACTCCTTGTTCCATATGAAAGAATTTCTACCACTTAGTCTAAAAAAGAATCTTATTCAGACGCTTGTAATGCCCCATTTTGATTATTGCGATTCCTTGCTAACTAATGTACAGTAAGTTCAATCTTAGCTGAGAGACTACAACGGGTTCATAATGTGTGCATACGATTCATCTGCAATATTAATAAATTTGACCATATAACACATTCCCTCCAGTTACTTTCATGGGCGCGTCTGAAGGAACGAAGAACAATACATTCACTGTCTCTTCTGTTTAGAATCATGCATACTTCTACTCCGAATTATCTGTTATCGCGCTTTCAATTTCTTACAACTCCTCAAAACCGACATCAAGCACTTCTTTCTATCCCTCATCATAGAACGTCTTTACACTCATCTTCCTATACTGTAGAAATACCTCGTTTCTGGAATTCGTTACCTAATGACGTCAGGGACTGCCGGACTTTATCACAATTCAAAATTAAATTGGAAAATTTTGTCTTTGTTAATGTTTTTAGGTATTGCTAGAAGTACCGATTTGTGTTTTTTTCTTCTTTTTTTTTTTAATCTAGATTGAAGTTGCAAGTTTCTTGTTTATGTTAGTTAATTAGTTAGGATACAATACTTAATCACTCATTTAAAGTTTGTGTGACTGCAACCTGTGCATATTTTTGTGTGGCTTTTCTTTGTTTATAGCGTTTTTTTCTCTCTCTCTCGCTTTATTTCTTGTGTAGCTTTACTTTGTATATAGTGTATTTTTTATGTTTATTTCTATTATTGCATTTCTATTCCTGGTGTTGTGGAAGAAAAGGCCTGATGGCCTTAATTACACCAGAATAAATAAATAAATAAAATAAATAAACAAATAAATTAAATAAATAAAATAAATAAATAAATAAATAAATAAATAAAATGCGAAATAGTACCTGCACAGTCTATTGTTCCTAGCACCCTCACAACTCAGCTTCGTGACTGTATATACTAGACTGTGGTTAAAGTCCGTATTATCATATTTACTAAAGGACGACAATAATTATTACAGTAGCACTTTTCTCCACTTAAAGTACTTAATTCACTTACTTGTTAATTTTTCTCCCTCTCTGTCTTTTTTTTTTTTTTTTTTTTTTTTTTTTTTTTTTTTAGAATGCATGCGTCACTACAAGCGAATTATATTAATGAAGTGGTTTCACCGCAAACCGCCGCCTGGGCTTTCCTACATACAAAACAATTGTTCTAATTTTCAGCTCTCTATTCGCAGTGTACAAATGGAGCCCATTAAACTCAATTGATTTCAAACGTCCAGTTGCCACGACATCGCAAACCGAACGCAGCTGAGTAATTTTCGCCCATTTCACTACGCAACGAGAAAAAAAAAAAAAGAGAGGATACGGACACATTTTATTTCAGACGAATCCACTCTGTAACATATCATATGAATATCTTTACTAACATTTTGATCCGATAAGTTACAAATAATCAGGAATTTGATGCAGTAAGTCTATCGAGCGAGAGTTGTGCATGAGAGCGGTTCACGTTCTTTACGCCAATGTTTAAAGTTTTTGCACAGGGTGCTTTCTAGACTGTTACGCAGTAGCAAATTAAGGTATTATGCGTAAAAAAAAAGGAGGAGGTATAGATTTCTAATGCCCAGAAACATGGAAATAAAATGTCATTGTAAATTATATTTACTCAAGGTTTTATGCTAGGCTATGAGTGGTGGTATTATAGGACAGGGCTGTCCCATATTACAACATTACTATTCGTGTGAGGAAAGTCTTCTTGTCTATGCGGATGACGTGAATATGTTAGGAGGAAATCCACAAACGATTACGGAAAATACGGGAATTTTATTTGAAGCAATTAAAGAGATAGGTCTGGAAGTAAATCCCGAAAAGACAAAGTATATGATTATGTCTCGTGACCAGAATATTGTACGAAATGAAAATATAAAAATTGGAAATTTATCCTTTGAAGAGGTGGAAAATTTCAAATACCTGCAAGCAACAGCAACAAATGTAAATGATACTCGGGAGGAAATTAAACACAGAATAAATATGGGAAATGCCTGTTATTATTCGGTTGAGAAACTTTTACCATCCAGTCTGCTGTCAAAAAATCTGAAAGTTAGAATTTATAAAACAGTTTTATTACGGGTTGTTCTTTATGGTTCTGAAACTTGGACACTCACTCTGAGAGAGGAACATAGGTTAAGGGTGTTTGAGAATAAAGTGCTTAGGAAAATATTTGGGGCTAAGAGGGATGAAGTTACAACAGAATGGAGAAAATTACACAACGCAGAACTGCATGCATTGTATTCTTCACCTGACATAATTAGGAATATTAAATCCAGACGTTTGAGATGGGCAGAGCATGTAGCACGTATGGGCGAATCCAGAAATGCATATAGAGTGTTAGTTGGGAGACCGGAGGGAAAAAGACCTTTGGGGAGGCCGAGACGTAGATGGGAAAGTAATATTAAAAGGGATTTGAGGGAGGTGGACTGTGATGGTAGAGACTGGATTAATCTTGCTCAGGATAGGGACCAATGGCGGGCTTATGTGAGGGCGGCAATGAGCCTCCGGGTTCCTTTAAATCCAGTAAGTGTAAGGTATTGATAAACGTGGATGAAAGGTACCGAGGACAAAACTAGGGCCTTCACTCATGGAAAACTGAGAACCGTATCTTTTACATAACTATCAAGACATTGACTTCCATATGAATTCTGTGTTTAATGTGCTACCAGTGTTCATGTCTTAAGCCTGGTTCAGACGGCTTGTTTTCTTGCTGGCTAGCAAGCTGGGTACCGTGATGGGTACGGTGCTGGCTCCCGTGTTGGCTACGGTGATGGTTGTTGTTCTCACGGAGCTGGCTCTTTTCACAACTCAATTTGGAAAATCATCTGCTGTTTCATCTGTTGCCGACACTCATGGTCAAAAAGAAGCTAAACCGTGAGTGGAAAACAACTAAAGTCCTACACTAACAATAGTAAATGTCATAATAAGGTAATTAAGCAATAAGTGTAAAATAGCCAAAGTCCGATATTTAATTGCTGTTTCTTAGAAACCAGAGAATATAGAAAAAACAGGTTAGTTGGAAAACAACGAACATGGTGACATAGTTTCAGTGGTGATACTATACCATCATCGTTGGTTCCAGCCTGCAAACCAACATGAAAAATAGCAAGGAACCTATCCTCGAAAATCCAGCAAGCTAGCCACCAAAGTAGCCACCAGAGCGCATTACTTTCAGCAAGTGAGCACGCAGGGTAGCCATCAGCGTAGCCACCTTGGAATCCAACACGGAAACAAGCACCGTCTGAACCGGGCTTTAAGCATTGTATGTGATTCTAGGCTTAATTTTTAGAATTTACGCAAGCAGTTTGTCTGTCTCATATTGCAACCTTATTTTCTGGAAGTCTAATTATGCGGCATGAGCACTTTCTAAAATGTAACATCTCATTCATTGATATAATCATGTTATGATTGCACAAATAAGGAGCAACAATATTCCTATAAGGAAGTCATGTCAACTGATGCCCATAGGCGCAAACGCGCGCTTTAGAGCTCAGGAGAGCCTGAGCGCTTTACAGTGGAAAGGAAAGAGACAGACGAAGGAGATAGTATATGCCGCTTGGTCGAGCTATAGGCCTATACAGAGATGGCCAGCACTGATTCAATGGATAAAGGGAAGAGAACTTATCAAAACTGTATCCATGTTAATTTTTAGATTTTTCTGAGAAGTATAAGTGTATTATAAAAATGTAAGTTTTCATTTTAATGCTCATTTTTCGTAAGTTTGCTTTTTTATTCAAAAGCAATATTTTCTCAACTTTCTTTTATAGAAAAGTGAAATTTTCAGATATGTTTATTTTGTAGCCTTACAGATCCTGAAACAATGTTTTCATAAACCTAATTACTGTACATAGTAGGCCTATACTTAAAAATGCTAGGGTCAAAATTCTTACAGTGATCATTGATTCAATATGATAATAAATAAAAGTCAATATTACAGTTGTATGATCATACTGAAGACAGTGTATAAAAATTTTGAAAATATTTGCTTGGAAAATGTTCGTAAGGAAATGAATTAACAAAGCAACTACTGTTATATCATAAACAAAACATATGTGCCCATGTGCTGTAAAAACGTCATCTCTATAGCTTCAGCAGATTTCGAGAAAATAATTTAATATTCTGATGATAGGAAGTTGCGCACCAATATCACCTTAAAAAGCATAATGCGATAAGAGTTTTGTTATGTAATACTATTTACAGTTAAAACATATACCTAGGTAACTTCGCTTTGTAGTATAATATTGTTTTGATTAGTTTATTGATTACTTTTATAAGGCTGAAGATACCATCAATATCAATTGCAACTTACTATGTCATACTCAATCTCTTTTTTTGGGATATAACTTTCTTTATGAATGACCTGTTTCATTCACATAATACAGTATAGTTGTACTACTACGGAATTTATATGAATATTTTTATTTTTTTTATTTTATTGGGTTATTTTACGACGCTGTATCAACATCTAGGTAATTTAGCGTCTGAATGATATGAAGGTGATAATGCCGGTGAACTGAGTTCGGGGTCCAGCACCGAAAGTTACCCAGCATTTGCTCGTATTGGGTTGAGGGAAAACCCCGGAAAAAACCCCAACCAGGTAACTTGCCCCGATCGGGATTCGAACCCGGGCCATATGGTTTCGCGGCCAGAAGCGCTGACCGTTACTCCACAGGTGTGGACTTATGTGAATATTACTTCTTAACTCTTTATTATGTTATTAACGTTTAAAACACAACTGCAATATTAAGAAATTGGTGTTAGTAGGCTACTTTTGTTTTACAGGCAATAGAGAAAATATCAAACAGAAATAAGTGGTATAAAAATAACGATATAAAATTTCGCGTTCCGGTTGAAGTTTGTGCACCATTGTTCTCTTGATCCAACAGGCTGCTGCTTATTCATTATACATAATCCTTCCTCCTTCCATATCTAGCGCTTGATGCCCGCGCACGACGTCAAGGTCAGAAAAATGGGCTTGCTTTAACATCACTGAGTATAAGGAATCATCTCAAATCTCATTTTTAACTTCGTTGTTTTCAAATTAGAGACTGTGGAAAAAAATTGTACCATATTACTACTTTCTTCTCTAAGCTACACTCTTTTACGAACAAAACTGTAGTATTATTTTTCCGTAAACTTACTTCTTTTTTTCCCCTTCGGCAAATTATACAACGTCGCAGGTCGCCATAATTATTTGTACTAAAGCTGTGCATACGGGCTATTCCATATGAAATCGATCAGTAAAAAACCTCGCATTTTTTTAATACTCTAATCTTTTCCCTATTTATACAAGGTGCTGAGGAGAGTGTATTTGCAAAAATATACTATCGAAAGTCAATGGTTTTCGTATTGTTGAGCGACAAATTTAGCGTATTTTATAAAAACAAGCCTCTTTCAGTGCTCAGAACTCTGGAACCATTTACTGCACAACATTGAACGGGAGCTCATTTTGAAGCTGACATTTGGTAGGTTATGTTAAGAAGTAATCCTTATTTTTTATTGTATAGAGAGAGACAGATAATCTGATTTTACTTGCTTTTAGGCTTTTTGCCCATTTGTAAAAATGTAAAAAAATATTGAGAAAAAACCTTGCATTATTAAGAGGGATTCGGCATTGTTTTCTTAGTGGCTCGGCAATAAGTTTCGAGGGTATTAAATAAATTATTTTCACACGCCTAGACTTGAACGACGCAGTACCGCATGCACTGGCCGAGAGATGAAGATAAGCGAGCGTTGGGCGTCATTTTACTCCTATGTTTATGAAAACTTGTGATAAAGCTGGCCCAGCTATGCGCTACTAGACGAAACATCACCTGTTTGTCTCCTGGCCTTGGTTGTCTCGGCTAGATCCCGCCTCACAGTCAGCTGGTTAGTTCACGCGCGTACTATTTATTTTCTTTATTTGATATTTCAATACTTTCTTATCAACGGTACACCAGTAAAAAATATGTGTTTATTTGTACTTTCAATGCGGAATCTAATTATATATTTTAAAAATATTTTTTCATGGGCAAAGGTGTCTTAATGCAGAGAAATCTAAATTTCTCCATTTCCATAAAAAGTAAGAAAAAACTGTTAACATGTCAATATAAACTTTAATTTCTCAGCATCAAAATAAACCATGATTTTGATCATTGGGTGAAAGGGTTTCGGAGCTGAAGTTGCTAATTTTATGAAAATACGATAAATTTAAATATTTTTAATTTAAACACTATGGAGTTCTGATGCCTCAAACTTTGCACAAAGCATTGTATCACAGTTGTCAACGGACAGAAAAAGTTTCATTGTATTTAAAAATTGCAAGGTCAATTTTCTCTATATTTCGGTCGATTTGAGATGGAATAGCCCATACGTATACGCAGACAATTTGCATGCGGGAAGTGTTGAACCTTTATCACACTGGAGAAGGTATCAGTTTCTGCGCCGTGGGGCGCCTTGGGACTGCGAGAAGCTGGCCGGACTACGCACGCAGTGATAACTTCCTGACCAAACCGCACTCGGAGCGCTGTGACCTCCCACAGTCCCCAGAGAGCGCCCCATGTTGCTCGTACAACTGCGGAGCTGCAGCGCCAATGTTCCCTTGCAGCAGAGATCGGTAAAGTGTCTGGAAAGTACATTTCCAAGATGGGCACGACGCATTCACTTCCAACTAGAATAACGAAAATAGCTTTATACAGTATACGTAATCGTCGCATCGTAAACCTGGATACCAGACAACGGTTACCTAATTCTATTTCTTCCGGAATAGGCCTATGTCCTTTTCGTGCTAATATTTCTTCTACAAGTTGCCAGAGAAAAATATAATGAATAGGCCTATAGCATATTAGCGGGCTAGCGGCGTGGTAGAGGGCTGGCCTTGCATTCGGGAGGTCCGGGGTTCGATCCCAGGGGCCGGCAATCCTAACTGAGGTTTTTCATGGTTTCCTCAGCTATTTCCAGGCAAATGCCGGGATTGTACCTCTTGAAAGTCCGGCCATGGACGGCTTTCCTTCCCTTAATCCTTTCATATGTGTGAGTGAATGCTGTGTAATGTCTTAAATGTTTGTGTTATATCGGAGGTGGCCCTGGCATTGAGCTGATCCCTCATCCGGGGAGCAGTGACGTCGCCAGGATCAGAGCAAGGGGGGTGCGGATGAGGTGCGAGCTGTAAAAATGTGGTACATAAAAAATCCAAAATGTTCTTTCATGCACTTGCGCGCATACTATACATCTGTTTATTATTATTATTATTATTATTATTATTATTATTATTATTATTATTATTGCTCATCACATCCATTACGATACACTACGGGACGTAGTTTTTTCACATCCAAGAAATTGCTTGTTTGTTTTTGTTCTTCAAAATAATTTATGCCTAGTATTTTGTTAATAAATTGCCCTTTGGGGTGCGGAAAGGGGTGCTCCGATTTTTTATGGGGTGCTTGCGCACCCTTTCGCACCCCCCTAGCGACGTCCCTCATCCGGGGAGGCCCTCCATGTCCTTGTGTGGTCAAAAAAGTATGTATGTGATCCATAGCTTAATTCCTCTCCCGACAGGTCGCGGCCCTGTAAGGCCCGGGTGGCGTGGGTTGTGTAAATGAACCTATAAGGGAGAGGTTAAACTAAGGTAGAGAGAGAGAGAGAGAGAGAGAGAGAGAGAAGTAAATTTATCGAGTTTAGAAGATTAAATGAAATTAATTCATCAAATATGTCATTGAAAATTAAGAGACGCTGGGACATAGTTTTGAAACTTTTGTGATTAATTTCTTTCAAATTCCATGGGTTTGTTCTGTTTGTACATTTAAGGGGTTAGGTACAGCTTACAGCAGTAAAATTTTGGAAATATTCAACATTTTTTTTTTCCTCTGTTACTAAATCTTGTACAATAATGAAAATTGGTATGTGTAAAACACTGTCCTTCTGCTATATGAAAAAATATTTTTATGATTTTTTTTTTTTTTCAAAATTCAGTTCACTGTGCAGTGATGAAGCGTTTCCCACATAACTAAAAAACTCTCCAACAATCTGTGATGAAATTTTTGTGTGTATTTATGCACATTATATCTATAATATGATGCAAGATCACTTCTCTATATTTGATAGATTGCCTGATAAACAATAAATTCATTTAAAAAATGGTCAAATATCAGTATTTTCTTCTAACACAAAATAAAAAAAAATTATTAAAGAATGTAGTTGAAAGAGCATGACATTGTAAACATGAGTTTCAGCAATAAAATAAAAGAGAGAGAACATGAAAAAGATAAGTTTAGGAGTTATGAGGGAAACGCTTCATCACTGCACAGTAAACTGCCACCATTTTTAATTTGGAAAAAAATATAATTAATTTTTTTTAATCTTAAAAATATTTTTTTTCATATAGCATAAGGACAGTATTTTACACATATCAATTTTCATTACCGTACAAGATACAGTAATGGAGGAAAAAAATGTTGAATATTTACAAAAAATTTACTGCTGTAAGCTGTACCTAACCCCTTAAATAACAGTACCAAATTTCATCAAGTTTCATTCATTAGCTCCTTAGATGTTCATTTTTACTTATTTGAATGATATTAAGTTAAGCATAAATTCAAAAGATCCTTGAAGGTTTCAGAATTGTTTTTGCTTCCAAAAATATTCTGTGAAGAGCTTGTATTTCATGACAAAGAAAACTCCGCATGGATTTTTAAATTTGAGAATTGGTTCAGGAGATAAAAATTTTCTTAAAATCATAATTTTTGCACGATAATTTTATTTAATTTTTAAAAGTAAAAAATTCATATCAAGAAAAGTTTTCAGTGAAGAGCTGATTCCATGCACAGCTTTGTGTATTGCAATATGCTGAGTATTCTTGAAAAAGTTTCATGTAAATCGGAGCAAATGGAATCCGATAGGAACTTTATTATTGATCATAAACGTAGTTTTGAGAAAACGCAAATTTTTGTGGGTGTGACATTTTAAAAATGGTCGCCAGACCTTTAAAAGTAGTAGGCTGGGGCTAAATATAGGATTGAATGTAAAACAAATGTGTAAGGTAATTTATTTATGTAAAAAATATATATATTTATTTTTACCATTTTGGTCAAAATTTCAGTCCTAGTGTTCCTTAAAGTAATTCAATAAAAGCTTTTCGCTCGCTTGTATTCATTCGAAGGTTCCGCATTCGACGGCTAAGAGCCCTCTAAACCATGTTGACGAGCGAACTATACTCGCATGGAAGGGGATTCGCAGGAAGTAACCGGGAATCGTTAAAATTTTTACTCGGAAGGACACAGAGTCTACAGCAGTCTTTACTGTGACATAATGTGCGGTGGGATAACCAAGGATAAAATAACAGAATAATATTTATGTTCGTTTTGACTTGTCATTCCATTTACTATATTTTGTGCTTAAGTTTACTTTCTTCTCGTATTTCAAATGCTGAATCTATGGAAATTAATTGTACTTTTTTCCATCTTGTATAATGTATTCCATTAATGCCGTCACGTTTTGAAGTTGTGTTTATATTCAGTGCTTCAGCCCCCCCCCTCCCTCTGTTATGATAGTATGTATGTACACATTTACCGTAAAATATACAATAATAATAATAATAATAATAATAATAATAATAATAATAATTATTATTATTATTTTTTTATTTGAACGATCATAGTAATGGTACACTTTTGGTTCGCATTCCCGATGAAGCAAAAGCTTGTGGCCGGGAGTGGAGTTTACATCGAATAATGAAAAAGTAATATTACAAGTTCAAGCCTACACTAAAATAATTATTTAATTGTTTAATTTAAATAATCAAATATATGTAAGCAGAAGTAAAGTGATGAATATCAAAATAATAATACAAGAAAGAATAATATAAGAAATACAATGAAATTATATCAAATATATGTAAGCAAAAGAAAGTGATGAATATCAAAATAATAATACAAGAAATACAATGAAATTATATCAGATAAAACACAGAAGATTCGGTTAACTAGAAAGTACAAATAATAAAATGAAATTAAAAATATTAAATAATACAATTGTAAAATAAATGCAAAATATTATGCAATAATATGAGTATAATGGAGTAATAATTATCATATACATAAATTATATTTAAGTTTTAATTGATTTATTGAATTTTGAGAGATTGAAAGATTCCTAACTTAGAAAAATATTTGTTTTTTTTTTTAATTTCATGTAAATAAAAAATGAAAAATAACAAAAGTGAATATATAATAGAATACTAGATACAATATACAGAGATAGCCATTCCTATGAGCAGTGGCGTGTCGCAGCATATCTAAAATACTGGCATACGTCGAAAACGAAGTGATTTTAAATATAATTGATTCTGATAAATTAAGTTCCTCCAGTAATTAATAATTTTAATATTTTAATTTAATTCCTGTAGTTGGGACATAAACGGTTTTTCTTCTCTCCTCAAAAAATTACATCAGCGCACTTAATATAGTTTGGAGCGGACCTCCTCATATAGTTGACTTACTCCAAGCCAAAACGAACAAAAGTCGCTTACATTATTCACGGAATGGTTGATGCAACACTCTAGGCTAGTCTCCATGCTCCGTACAAAGTTTCTAACTAGCGAAAGACTACAATTATACGAGCAGTCTGACCCCAGAGTTAAAGTTATGCCATAACTACAGTGTAGGATGTAATGTACATGTTTAGCGTGTATATATGCAAGGCGCCTAAAACTAGTAAAATGATATAGGATGATATAATGATCATACCACAGAAGAAACACTATTATTATAAGAAATGCGTTATCTGACCAATTTAAACTTATGCTACGATAACATATATTCAGTTAACAGGTATATACCTACATACCGGTAGTTCAAATCTGTGAAGAGTTTAAGACTTACCAATGCCATGCATAGAAACAGCTATAAGGTTTTCATGACAGAGGCTGAGACAGCAAACATACCTGCAAAACAAAGAAATGCATC
Organism: Periplaneta americana; assembly: GCF_040183065.1. NCBI lineage: Eukaryota > Metazoa > Arthropoda > Insecta > Blattodea > Blattidae > Periplaneta > Periplaneta americana. The sequence continues at coordinate 45,093,575 of NC_091118.1, forward strand.
AATTAAATTATGTTTTATTTATTTGAAGACTACTAGGTTATATCATAGTGATTTAATTTGGTGGTAGAAATTCAATACCAATGTCTTAACATGTGCATTTTCTAGATTTTTCCAATTATTTTTTAACGATGAAAAAACAAATGAACATTATAACATTACAGTTAAATTGTGAACATTAATAAACATTTATTATTAGATGAGAACAATTTGAACCGGCGCCGGGGATCGAATCCGGGTTCTTGGTTCTATGTAACAAGTGCTCTAACCACTGAGCTACGCCGAAGTTCAATCCACAGTACCGGATCAAATCCTTCTCCTCTAGTGTTTTTTCCTTTGTGGCCTGACTTGAAGTTTGACATATATGTTGACATATATTAAGTCATCTGCCATTATACAAGGAGCGCACTCAATTGAGTGACTTGGTGGCCGGGATTTCCACAGTAATATGCACTGTTGGGTGAGTTGGAGCAAATTTTTCTTCTCTAATAATCATTGTTACCATAACATATATATTCTGTAAGACAAAAAATTAATCTTTACGTAGATTAAGAAACATGCCAATATATACAGAGTGTCTCAGGAGGAATGTAAATTAATTCAGTTTAGGCTAACCTACATCGATTTAACGTGATAGTACCTATGTCCGAAATTTAACGATTGGGAAGTTATTGATGGGCGAACTTTTAAATGGCTGGAGGCATTATAGACGTATTTATAAGTTTTAGAACATTGGGTATAATACATTATTGAAAATGCCGCACCTTGTACTGTTCCAATAAATTTATTTCATAATTAGGTACAAACTCTGTAAGAAAAATTAAATAATTACACATGACAAATTACTAAAGCCTGCCCTTCTTATGGATTCCATAAATTCTGACCTCAATAAAACACTTGGTAGCATACCAGTTTCAGGTAACATCCGGTAAACACATGAAAAAACACATCTGGATGGAACCCTTCGATTGGGAAAACTTCGTTTGTATTCCTCTACAACCAATCAATGTATTGCCATCACAAAGTCCATAAACAAGAAGCATGTCTGCTTATTCACTATGCAAATACACGAATTAAATGTCAAGTGAACGTATATTCAATTGTGTGTGTTGCGCTTGTGTTGCGGTGCTCAGATGTTACCGCATGAAAAAGATCTGGCGTAACATGTCAAGTATAGTACACGGAACCAAAGGATGTTCGAGTACTTCTCCCCTAATTCCTCCACAACCGTTTGACTTCGTACGTAGGTATATCTGATTAAATCCATGTAGGTTAACCCAAACTACATTATCCTGAAATATTTTACATTCCTTCCGAGACATCCTGTATAGTGTGATTTTATATACCGACCCATGTTGTTAATCACAATCACCCTGTACCATACATAATGGGTCCTAAAGAGATGGGATGGGCAACCAATATTCTACCACTAGGCAGGTAACAACAAAGAGGGTATCAGATAGGTCACATTCCTGTACTATAGAAGCTAACATTAAGGGGTGATTTGAAAAAAAAAGTAATATCTGTATGTAGTGGGGTCTTTAAATACATTTTTATGAAAAAAAAAATGTCCCTAAGTATAATTATTAGGCAGAAATACGTACATTCCGCATTTTATGGCGGATTAAAAATGACACTAATATACACCATGTCCCGCTTAGAAGGATCGAGAAATAAGTATTAATTTAAAGTAAAAATAATAGTTTTATAACATAAATTTTTGTACAACTTGATGTAAAAACTGGTCAGTGCAACTCGATGTGTGCGTCTCGAGCTACCCTGAAGACATCCAAAAGGTACTCAACCTTCTGCCAAGTGTTCCATAACATTTGTGAAGTGATTAGCGCAGCTGCATTTATAATGCGTTGTCTCAGTTCTTCTAAAGTGTCAACTGTACCACATTGGTACACAACATTCGTCATAAAGCCTCAGAAAACGACAATGGGCGTCAAGTCGGGTGACCTAGGTGGCCAGGCAAGGGTTCTCCTTTTTCGATCAACCTATTGTGAAAGTTTGCATTCAAGAAGCCACGCACTGCTCCATAGTAGTGGGGTGGAGCCCCATGTTTCTGGAAAACCGATCCTGGGGGAGATGATCAACAACAAAAGTTCTGCACATGTCCTGATACACATTCCCTTTGATTGTCGCCTCGGTGAAGGAGAATGGTCCAATGACGGAATGTTTTACTGAATGGCGCCAGGCTCGTTTCCACGATAAACGTTAGTGCGCATGCGCATGAACATGCAACTGTTTTTAAACCATTGTTGCATAAACTTGGACAGTTTCTGCATCTTGTCAGATGTAAATCAAAACAATATCTTCATCTGATTTTAAATGGCGAGCATTTATTTCTCGATCCCTCTAAGCGGGACACGGCGTATTTAACATTTTTTTTCAAAATTAAAATTAAAATGTATTCACAATTTACATTTTAAATGATACATATGAATATATACCCGAAATGAGCATATGCTCGTGCTCGGGTACAGTCCAGTAGTGTACATAAATTTTACAGAGGTCAATAATAATGATGATGTTAGAAATAATAGTAACAATAATAATAATAATAATAATAATAATAATAATAATAATAATAATAGAATATCCGTGACGGAGATGATACAAAGACAGTAATACAAATTAATTAATAATAATAATAATAATAATAATAATAATAATAATAATAATAATAAAAAAAAGGTAAAGGTATCCCCGTAACATGCCATGAAGGCACTTGGGGGGCATGGAGGTAGAGCCCCATGCTTTCCATGACCTCGGCACTAGAATGAGGTGGTGTGGTCGGCACCACGCTCTGACCGCCTTTTACCCCCGGGAAAGACCCGGTACTCAATTTTATAGGAGGCTGAGTGAACCTCGGGGCCGTTCTGAAAGTTTGGCAACGAGAAAAAATCCTGTCACCACCTGGGATAATAATAATAATAATAATAATAATAATAATAATAATAATAGCAATAAAACAAAAATATTTACAATAATAAAATAAATACTAAGAGGGATAAAATAAAATATATACATGCTTTTAAACATAGCCTAAAACCACTTTTTTGACAGCATTTGGGCACATTTCACATTTATCGTGATTTCGAAAATCCACTATCTCTAACACTTCTACAAGAGTGAATGAATATAGAAAACTTCTTAAAAATTTTAGACTACAGGGAGGGAGGAAAGATGGCTAGGAAAATATCTGAAATATTTGAAATACGACATTAATTTTTTCAATGAAATGTAGCATATTCTGCAACTTCCCTGCAATATTATGATGATGTAATTATATTTTCTATCAAAGTAACAGAATTATTTTGAACGGAAGAGTATTTGTGGTCTTTCTTCTGGAACGTCACCTTTATCCGATACGTGTCTTGGCTTTTAAGAGAGAGCAGAACGATCTTCTGACGTATATCGTGTGTTGACTTAAGAGATTTTTTTATGGAGTGGTTAAGTAAATATGTCGGCACGTTCCATGTCTTCTTACTGTCAAAGACTTCTATATCGATCCGCACAGTCATTTTACACCTGAATCTCTCCGCAACCACAGACTAACAACACTGTTGTGTGAATAAAATCAGAAACAGTATTCAATTAAGCATTCAGTTTTTCACCATATCCTCCAAAATAGTTTAAACGTTTCCGATTATAAATTGGACTGCCAGATGTTCGATACTCGGGAACAAATTGGAGATATAAGACGTGTAAAGGCCCATTCACAACATAGAAGTTTGCGCCCAGGCTACCAAATGGGATCATTTACAATGATTCACATAAGCATTGACATAAACATTACCGTAAGACGTTAACTCCAAACTTTCATGCTTATAATCTTAAGTATATTGAATAAATTAAAACAGTCTGTGCTTATCTAGTATTACATTTATAGCATTAACGTTTTCAGTACGTGTGTACCATTTTCAAATGCGAATGCCTGTTACATTTAAATAGGTCTACATAACTGTGGAATTGGAACATTCATGAACATTATGGAAGTTGTTGATAAAACTACTTAAACGTTTCCGATTATAAATTGGACTGCCAGCTGTTCGATACTCGGGAACAAATTGGAGATATAAGACGTGTAAAGGCCCATTCACAACATAGAAGTTTGCGCCCAGGCTACCAAATGGGATCATTTACAATGATTCACATAAGCATTGACATAAACATTACCGTAAGACGTTAACTCCAAACTTTCATGCTTATAATCTTAAGTATATTGAATAAATTAAAACAGTCTGTGCTTATCTAGTATTACATTTATAGCATTAACGTTTTCAGTACGTGTGTACCATTTTCAAATGCGAATGCCTGTTACATTTAAATAGGTCTACATAACTGTGGAATTGGAACATTCATGAACATTATGGAAGTTGTTGATAAAACTACTTAAAACACAACTTAAGGATAAAATATAAAATACATATGTTAACATTAGTTCACGTGATCACTTCGATGACATGTTGTTAGAGTAGGCTTCGTGGTTAAAATATATTAAATTGTCCAATAGAATGGTAAATGTTAAAAATTAACTTTCACTGATAATCACTATAAAACACTGTAGTCTTGTAAGTGTTTTATAGTGACTATTACACTCTTACTACGTCATACTACTTTTGACCAATAAAACGGTACGAAAGGACGTATTTCAACCAATCATGACTGCTTATCGTACAATTTTATCGCGTCCCTAGCATTTGTTTAATTTTATCGCGTCCCTAGCATTTGTTTAATTTTATCGCGTCCCTAACATTTGTTTCTTTGTTTGCCAACATTTGAAACTGCGCTGGTCTGGACATCAAAAATATATATACAATTACAAACCACTCCAGTCGTTGCACAGCAGTTTCAAATATGACTCGCATTGGCATTCAAGAACAAGAATTAATAAAAATCACCGATCATACCTATGCATCTTCTGAAATCCGATTTACAAATAAATGAAGAGCACCATTCGGAAATCCTGAATAAGTTGAATACACCATGTAGGCCTAAATCAACGAGTTCCACTTCTATTACGCACACGTCCAATATAACATCAATTGAACCACCAACCACATTCAAATTTGAAAATTGTACATTCAATAATTATTCCTTTTAAAATTATTCATTCGGAAATTCTAAATAAGTTGAATACACCATGTAGGCCTAAGGCCGGGTGCACACAGAATCAGACGCGACGCGACACGGCGCGGCGCGACGCTACGTTTTGCTTTACAACGCCTCGTGACAGCTTAAAACTGTCTGCTCGCGACAACTGATTTGCTGGCTGTGGGAATGGGAAACGGGCCTAGGCTAGATAATGGCGTCAATAAAAGAGGACTGTCTATATGAAAAATTCTATTGTATTTGCTTATTATTTCCTAAGAACGCAAGCTCCTAAAAATCTATACGATTGAAAGAGTCTTAAAATTAAAATGTACTGCACAAACGTCATTTTTTATGTTTATGACTACTTCACGACTCACAATAAAGAAAAATAATATATTAAATCAATAATGATGATAGTATAGAGCAGAGAATTAGACTTACTACAAATTACACTGGTCAAAAGTCATTTTGCGCCAGACATAAAACTAACAAATTCTTACTAATTTCGACCTCCTGAATTAATATATAACAAGCAAAATGTTCCATCACTTCGGGTTTTCGAGATGCACAATATAATTAATTTTCTATGCATTTTATTTAAAAAATCACCGTATTTCGTGCGTAACTATTTTGTTTTACAAATGTGAAGACCCATTATGTGAAAACAATATTAGTATAAGTAGGGCACCATGTTAGAAGCACTTGTAGAAAGGGAAATTATTTTATTGTCCTTCTACGAGTCTATTTCGAGGGAGTGAAACAGGTTCGCGGTATAAATTCACTTGAGTTTACCTGATTTTACTTGAGATGTGCATTTCTTTCACGGTGAGCTTTAATTACATTACTGTAGTTTATATTTTGCAATATATCACCATGTCAAAACCACCGAACAACAAGTTACGAAGCGCCATAACAAGGCTAGCAGTTCACCACAAACTGTGCAGAAGATCAGAGTACCACGAACCTTCCCCCGAATGCGTGTGCAAACTGTGCTACGAAGTGTGTCCAAAATATCATTTTAGTAAATGTGTGAATAGAACGAAGTCACTAATGGAATATAGTAAAGAAAAGTAACTCATACCAAACTAAATTGCACGTTTGTGCGCACTTCTTTCTTATTAAAACCACTTCTAGAAGCGGAAATTGTTTTATTGCCCTTTTCGGTTCCATTTGGAGGGGAAGAAACAGGTTCGCCGTATGAAAACGTTTCAGTTTACCAGGATATTTTTGTGGTGTGGTGTTACTATTCTGTGTATTTCTATAAAGTGTGCTTTAATGATAATATTCAAAGTACGAATGGTTTATATGTGCGGATTTGAAGGTTGTAGCATTGCTTTTTGGAATGCAATTAGGCTACACAAAATTTTGCTACTTTCTGTACGAATTGGACAGTCGCGCTCGAGATATTTTATTTTTATTTTATTGGGTTATTTTACGACGCTTTTTCAACATCTGGGTTATTTAGCGTCTGAATGAAATGAAGGCGATAATGCCGATGAAATGAGTCCGGGGTCCAGCACCGAAAGTTACTCAGCATTTGCTCGTATTGAGTTGAGGGAAACCCCCGGAAAAAGCCTCAACCAGGTAACTTGCCCCTACCGGGATTCGAACCCGGGCCACCTGGTTTCGCGGCCAGACGCGCTGACCGTTACTCCACAGGTGTGGACTCGCGCTCGAGATAAGCATTATAAAATAAAACGACAATCACTAGAGCCAAGGAAGAAAAATATTATACATCAACCCCTTATACCTCAAAGCGAAGTAATTTTACCCCTTTTGCACAATAAGTTAGAGTTAATGAAGAATTTTGTTAAAGGGATAAATTATAAAACTGAAACATTTAAAAATATCCAGGAAAAATTTCCTGCTAATAATCCGTGGCGCTACACCCCGTGAAGAGCCCAGACCGACCAGCCGGCTGCTGGCCTCACGTCCACATGCCAAAACAGAGGTGGACGATCATCCAACTAGAATGGAGGTATCGTGTGGTTAGCACGATGAACCCCACAGTCGTTATATCTGGCTTTTGCAACCGATTTTCGCTACCTATCGTAGCTTCCCAAGTGCATCACGATGCTAGGTGGGCACCGGTCCCATACACTGGCCGAAATTTCATGAGAAAATTTCTTCCCCCATGAGGATTCGGACCAGCGCGCATTTCTTAACATTTCCTGCTATTAGTGATTCAAAAATAAAGGAGGGAGTTCTCAATGGACCACAAATTAGAGAAATAATGAAGGACAATCACTTCGAATCTTTGCAGGAAGGAAAAGAGACAGCCGTCTGGATAGCATTCAAGGAGGTTGAATTAATTTTCTGGATAACTGTAGAAGTAAGAACTATGAAGAACTAGTGAAAAATTTACTGTTGGCGTATTAAACTAGGGGTTGTAAAATTTCCCTGAAAATTCACTTCCTTCACTCACATCTTGACTTTTTTTCCCCCGAGAATTGTGCGATTTCAGTGATGAGCATGATGAGCGCTTCCATCAACAAATTTCAACTATGGAAAAAAGATACCAAGGACAATGGAGTACCAATATGCTAGCAGACTATTGTTGGACTTTAGCTCGTGATGTACCTAATGCCCAGTGTAAAAGAAAATGCAGAAAAAGAAAGCTGTAATCTTTTGAACAGTGAATATTTAGCCTTATTGTCATTATATAAAACAATATTTTGAATAAATATAAATTCCAACATTTCTCAAAAACCGTAACCAACAACTGTTTTTATTGTCTTATTCGTATTCAGGAGGCTCAAATTATATAGAAAACATATATCACATGCCTAGCGCAAAAAAAAAAAAAAAAAATGTTAACATTTGTTACGCAGTGTTATTATTATAAATTATTATTCACCTGGTGCTTTCATCTCATTTGCAATGTTTCACATATTTTTAGAAACCACATTATTGTCATGATATTGTTTCAAAAATTGTACAGAACGTATCTTTCCTGTACTAAATCAACTAATTTATCCGCATCGAGCTCCATTATGAATAATGTGCACTACACAACAATAGTATTTTTTATAGATAAGGAAAGCGTGCAATCATAGCCACTACTAACGCATGCGCAGTACACTGCAGCTATCAGACTGTCTCCTCGCGACGAACTTCTAGCAGTCATTCGAAGTTGTCTCTTCGTGTCTCCTTGTGTCTCCTCGCGACCGTCGCGCCGCGTCTGATTCTGTGTGCATCGCATCATAAGAAATCAATGGGAGACAAGTACCACGAGACAAAATGTCGCGTCGCGCCGCGTCTGATTCTGTGTGCACCCGGCCTAACTCAACGAGTTCCACTTCTATTACGCACACGTCCAATATAACATCAATTGAACCACCAACCACATTCAAATTTGAAAATTGTACATTCAATAATTATTCCTTTTAAAATTATTCATGTTTATTTTTTATGTCATCGTCGTTAATTGAAACTTTTCTAACACTTGTGTATATTAGTTAGGTTATGTTATAGCTTTTGCTATATGATATTATGGATAGTCACGTTTCAGAGATTGTTTAATATTAAGATTTATTGCAAATCATCTGTCAAGTGACGTTGATTACTGGGATTCGGATAACTGAAGTGGAATGTTGCATTTTAATAAAAATGAAACTGAATCAACAAAGCCTTCTTGACTAGTAACATTGCCATCGTGTATAATAGATCGAGAACTTCTCGACGACAAGGCATTGCTCACTACTGCCATCTTGCATGCATCTAGCGTAATATTTGTAATGTTGAGATGGTACAATAATACATTTGAAGATAGTTGTATTTTCGTAAGAAAATTAATATTTTATTGTATTGGAGTACTTCGTTACTTCTAATCTTTATATACTTTCTTCTAATCGTGTAATAGTCAATTAAATCCCACTCGAGTTTTGATTTTCTCTAGATAAATCAAAACGTCTAGTGAGATTACTGTTGATTATCAGTGCAAGTTAATTTTTAACATTTACCATTCTATTGGACAATTTAATATATTTTAACCACGATGATCCACATTAAGAGAAGCCTACTCTAACAACATGTCATCGAAGTGATCACGTGAACTAATGTTAACATATGTATTTTATATTTTATCCTTAAGTTGTGTTTTAAGTAGTTTTATCAACAACACCCATAATGTTCATGAATGTTCCAATTCCACAGTCAAGCAGACCTATTTAAATGTAACAGGAATTCGCATTTGAAAATGGTACACACGTACTGAAAACGTTAATGCTATAAATGTAATACTAGATAAGCACAGACTGTTTTAATTTATTCAATATACTTAAGATTATAACTTGCTTATCGGAAACCCCATACACAATGAAATTTCATGCTTATGCTTACGTGATTTGCAAACAGAACACAATCGTGGAGCGCTGAAGTATACGACAGAATATGAGGAAATGGCGTCGTTATGTTTCCATGGTTACCAATTATGTTTGCTGTTATGTTTACGTTCCCATCGTGACTGATCGTATGATTTCTTGATTTTACCGTAACGTTTATGTTCTTAAGTTAACGCTTACGTTATGTTTAATTTTCATTGTGAATGAGCCGTAAGAGAATTTACAGCTTTCCTTTTCAGTTATTTTTTTTCAAGTAAGAGAAAGAAAAAAAAAACAATTATTGACAGTTGAACCACGATTCCCATGTTAGGTAATATTGAATGGCGTTTTGAGATTAAAATTAAAATAGAATAACAGCTATTCGTCGTATAAGAGGTTAAAATTGACCATTATATAGGACATGTTTATGACACGAACGCGTAATTTGTATTTAATGAAATTGTTTAAAGCCCTAGCATGATGTATTTTGACCCTTGTAGTGGCTGAGTGGTCAGACCATCAGTCTGCCAGGAGGTTCGAGTCCATAGCGATATTTGTGGCGGACAAGGTCGCAGTTTGTGTTTTTCTCGGGTTCTTCCGTTTCTCCATATTTTGCATTCACACTATTCCGTCAACGTTTCTCCATTCTGTACGTACAGGGACATCATATTATTTTTACTTCAATTTTTATTGTACCCGAGTTTTTTAATGTGCTTCACTCCCACACCCTCTAGTAGTAAACTTCCAACCGTCCTCCACAAAGAACCAAGGCCGTGTATGCAGTCAAAGTCGCCTTACAGTTATAGTAAACAGTACTGAATTGGATGAGTATAGTACGTTCCAGAAATATCTTCGCATTTTCCAGTGACGAAAGAGCTTTCAATCATATTTTCGCACAGGTACTGTCGTCCGTTTGCCTACGTCGCATTCCAGTTTCTTCCACCCGCTCCCGCTCGCCCACTCTGTAAAGGCTAGTGGCTGGGCTATCTTAACTTTTCTGAATACATTAATTTCTGTTAGGAATTGGACGTCTACGTAATATTATACAACTGTTTAAAATAACTTAAATAAAAGAGTCTCGTTAAGTAATTAACTGTCATGTGATTTCCCCCCTTTATACGACCCTGCGACAAAACCACTTGGACGGGCAGTAGATACCATGTCTGAGTAATTTTATCTTTTCGGATCGGACAGAAGTGAAGACTGAATTTACAGTACGTAAGGTACTCTTTTATAGAGTAGGTACAGAATTATTTCAACATGAGTTACTAGTACGAAGGACGAAACTGGTAATTGGAATTAGGTTCAATAGTCTATAGTGCGATAATATGCACAAAAGAATTGAAGCCTGTTTCGAAATGAACGGCCACCATTTTCAAAACTGTGTTTAAATATCCATATTATTTTATTTTTCAATTTAACTTCATTCTCTATATTGTAATCTAATGTGCTGTAGAAAGTATAATGTACACTACATAATGAATAATTCCGAATAAATAGCTCAGTTCGTGAGTAAAGACACTTATTGTTAATACAGTACTGTATTTTGATTAAACAAAAACCTAATGAAAATTATCAAACTGAATATTGCGATATTTCCTAGTTCATGTAAGTGGATGAACTACTTTTCTTCTCTCCTATGCCTAGTAGAGTGATTTGCTTGTATTTTATGTCAGTAACATCCAGTTGTGGAAGGGGATAGCAAACGGTGTTTCCGGTTCTCAACCGTTAATCCAAAGGTATAGCCAGGTTAATATTAGAAATGTTAGTAAAAAGTAAAAGTGATGTCCCTGTATGTATCAGTGCTGCTCATCGGAGTGACTACAACCGCGGAGGAATCGGAGATTACGAATAAAGCTCTCCACCGGTGATCTCCGATACTACCGTAGGTGGAACAGGAGACATACGGAGGGATGCGGGGGTTCGGAGCGAAGCGACAGTTAGCTCAAGGACGACCGGCGCTTACGGACTGATGGTAGTTGTGAGGGGAATAAAATTGCATCAAATTGGATATCCGTCGCATGGAAATTATTTAATTTAGTTGAAGGTAAAAATATAGTCGCACACTGTAAACTTTGTGGCCGAATTTACTCTAAGAGTGGTTAAACTTCGAATTTGTTAGACCATTTGAAGCGAATGCACAATCGCGAACTCGATGAAATCAATTACGCAAAACATTTGATACGATTTCTTTTTAAAGTGTTTTAGTGCTATTGTTCCCAAAGGCTCACAGTCTACGAAAAAGTCTTGAAATTTCTCTAAAACGTAACTTTCGAGGCAATAAAAAAACAAATGAAATATTTGCAAGACGACTTGAGTTATATTTTACTGTTTGGATTAAAATATTTCTGAATGAAACTAAAGAAACATCTGGTAATAATAGCCTATAATTACAATTATCCTTAAGTTGATACCTACTTATATTTTTATTACAGAGCAAGAGTGGTGCGTTTTAGAAGAGGCAGTTCAAATACTGACACCTTTTAACACAATAATCACAATCCTGTCCGGTGAAGAATCTGAATAAATTATGTTGGACAGTAAACTTTATCCCATTGATAGCCCACGTTTCTTTTGTTTCATTCTGAAGCTCCCTTAATATATTTTACGTTAACTAAACCGATTAGAATAATAATTGACAAACCCTGTTTGCGATTAAACCAGAGTTTCTAGGAAAATTAAAGTATTAGGGTGGTATTCATAGACATTTCGCTAGCCCGCGCTACGAGCGTGCTAAACAGGATTCATATCATATCATATCATATCATATAGCTAACACTGTTTTATGAATACGAAAAACGTTAGTTCGCTGATCATCCACCGAAAGCCAGCGCTAAGAATGTCTATGAATACGGCCCTAAATGTTTACACTGAAAAGCTTTACTTCTGCGTTAGTTTTGCAGTTAGATTGAATGTTATTAATTTGATCAATGACATAAAACTAATACGGCTTTCCACATATACTACGAATTTGAAAACTAGAAAAAAAAAATCTGTCAGCTAACGTAGCACTTTAAGCAACACAAAAAAAAAAAGAGCCGAAGAAAGAGAGAGAGATTAAACAACAAGAAATTAGAACTTATTTTAAAAGACTCGCGGACGTCAGCGGACTCGAATCACTACCTGATCCGATTAAAGGAATGCTCAGAGGAAAGTGTATGTCTGCGCCACAGCACATATACAACCTGCGCTGCATCAATCGGAGGTAACCGGAGGTCTCCGATTGAAATCGCGCAAATAACCGCTCCGGAGAAAACCTAATCATAAGCAGCACTAGTATGTATGTATGTATGTATGTATGTATGTATGTGCTTGGTACTGTTTGTATTGTATGACAACCTGCAGTGATAGGAAGACTAAAAAAAAACAAAATATTGCGTCGCAATGGAATCAGCCAAGGCGCACCAGGACGAGTACAAATATTTGAAGAACAATGCAATCTGAAGCTACCTATCTCTGAAAATTCAAATGTCATACACACAGTTTTAACACATAACTATAGTAACGCCAAAGATCTAACTGATGGGAAGCGCATCAACTGGCATCGTAGTAAACAGAATTGTTACCTTTTGGGAAGTTTATTCCTTGAGTAGTGCCTATGTAGAAAGGAGCTTGGCAGCAACGAATATGCATGAGGTTTTCACCTTATTTTTTTTACTTACACTGCACGTTCATGTTAAACTTCCGGATATAAACCAACTCTTGATAATCCGGTTAGAAGATATAGGATGGCGGTATGGGGAATATTTTCACCACTAGATTAAATGAACGTGACTTTTTGGAAGGGATTTTTATTACCCATTTCCCCAGGTACGAAAATCAATTCCGTTGCCATAGCTCCGGCATAAAGAGAGGAGAGCAAGCGAGATACATTATTTATCCCTACGAGAAGGGAAGGGAAGGCAAAGTGTTGCAGTTTTAACCTGGACCAAACAGCAGCCGGGTTACCTGTCCTTCAATTACTTTACCAATAAATAAGTATATTTCACTTTTGGAAAACATTTATATCATTCCCTCTTACAATTCTCAACACCTATTCCAAAACCTTCCACAACTTCACATTCTCCAAAACTGAACCCATATCGAACTCCTCCTAACAAAGCTAACGAGAATGCCTTTTGTATGTGTATTTTTCGTTGTCTTAAGTTCCATCCCAGATCACATATAGATTGCTCATTCCTATGTTAAAATCGGTTACACTTTGAAGAGAACAACCGCCAGGATCGCCACCCGTCCGCCGTAAACGAACACGAGATGGCAGTACAGTCGCTAATGCAATTAAATGGGAGTTATGACGTGACTCCTTATGTAACAACCAGATGGCAGCATACTAAACGTGGCAAAAGTTGTTACCGTCAAAACCCATAACTCCGAGCAATCTGGGTATATATGATCTAGGATTCCATATTTACTACATACTGCAAGAAAATGTAAACCTTTGTACTTATTTGAGAGAAATGTAGCTATAGATATTTTATTCCACAATAATTTTTAAAACTTTCAATGTAGTTGTTTCGCATCAGTTTCGCACAGTATTTCAACTGTTTCGTTACAAAAATAGCTGTTCCTTCTTTTTCCACCATAATGGGACATACATTAACATAATTCAGGGATGTCTAAGAACTTGCACTGCGTGCTTTCAAGAACCCTCACGACATTTCCTTAAGAGCGATGATTGTACTTTATCCTGCTAAAAATGAACCTCGTTGGATTTGTATTGCTTACAGTATGAGCACGCACATCCCTACAGTAACTGAAAGCTGCTCTTGTCAAGATGCTTCAAACACTAGAATGGCCTCGTACACTACAGTCACTCTACAATACCTAAGAAAAGAGTTGAGAACGGAACCAGACATGGACCATCTTAATAAAAATTGAGTAAGCGCTTACAACGACTTTACTTCTAGTATAACAGGTTTTATTTATTCCTGAGTGATAAAATAAATGTAAAAGAAAATTATGTATAATTTTTTACTTAGTTCTTTAATGACGCTGTATCAACTACTATGGTTATTTAGCGTCGGTGGAATTTGTGGTAGCAAAATGGTATTTGGTGAGTTGAGATTATTTGACATTCGCCTTACGGTTGGAGAAAACCTCGGAAAAACTCAACCAGTAGTCAGTCCAAGCGGGAATCGATCCCAAGCCCGAGCGCAACTCCGGATCAGTAGGAAAATACGCTACCACCTCAACTACAGCGGTGGATATTGTGTATAATATGTAGATAATATGTTATACAACAATATAGTATATTATGTAATTATGAGGGTTGATGCCTATGCTGTAACCTTGACCTATTCCTAGTTGGCCTAAAATGTCTATTCTGTGGTACACAAATGACTGAAATGTGCTATGGCTACATGCCAACTTGCAAGTCTGTACATGTATGCGTTGGCTCGTAGCAGATGTTCGAGTGGCCGGAGTTGATGAGTCAGTAGAGAAATTTAGCCTTTCGAGCAAAGAGCTGTGATTAAATACCTGTAAAAGAAGGGAATGTCTCCATCTCAAATTCACCAAGATACGATAGGTAGCCTACCTTGAGAGAATTTACTGTATCTTCATTTCATTTAGTGTTATGCCCAATGGTAGGTCTTTCACTGGAAATCCAGCTTTCTCCAGTCTTTCCTATTTTCTGCCTTCCTTTTTGTTTCCTCATATGATCCATTTATCTTAATGTCGTCTATCGTCTGATATCTTCTACCTCGAACTCTTATCCCGTTCACGATTTCTTCCACTGCATCCTTCAGTACGCAGTTTCAACCAATTCCTTTTCCTCTTCCTGATCAGTTTCACCATCATTTTTTCTTCACCCACTCTTTCTATCACAGCTTCATTTCTTATTATGTCTGTCCACTTCACACGTTACATTCTTCTCCATATTCACATTTCAAATGCTTCTATTCGCTTCTCTTCACTTCGTTGTAATGTCCATTTTTCTGCCCCATACAATGCCACACTCCATATAAAGCACTTCACTAGTCTCTTCCTTAGTTGTCTTTCCAGAGGTCCGCAAAAGATGCTCCTTTCTCTATTAAAAGCTTTCTTTGCCATTGCTACCCTCCCTTTAACTTCCTGGCAGCAGCTCATGTTACTGCTTATAGTACACCCCAAGTCTCGTATTCGAAGTTGTCCACGTGCTCTACTGCCTCATTTAGAATTCGCAAGTTTATCTTCTGTATTTTTCTTCCTATGACCATGCTCTTCGTCTTATTTGCATTTATCATCATCCCATACTGCTCACAGCTGGCATTTAGTTCTAGTAGCGTATCTTTTAGTATCATTTTCTCTTTTCCTAACAACGCCATATTATCAGCAAATCTTATGCACTTTATTCTTCTTCCTCCTACTATCACTCCTCCCATGTTTTGAAGACAGTTCTTTACTAAATCCTTCAAGAAAATGTTGAATAGGGTAGGTGATAAAGGACATCCTTCACGTACTCCTCTACTAATTTAACTTTTTTTCTGACATTTTTTCTCCTATCCTGATTTCCACTCGTTTCATATGGAGATCACTGAACAGTCTTCTCTTTTCAAACCACGCCAATTTTCTTTAGGATGCCCATCAGTTTATTCCAATCCACTCTGTCAAACGCCTTTTCTAGGTCCGCAAATATTACATACACTTCTTTATTCTTCTGTAGGTATCTTTCGCCGATTGTCCGTAGCAGTCCAATTGCATCTCTCGTACCTTACTGTATCTTATGGTATAGTAAAATGGTGGAGTCAAATGTTTAAATTTCGTAGCTACGTCAGTGGCTTTGAATGATTATATTTACTGTTAATAAGAATAAAGCATTGCAATATTGCGGGAAAACTAACTTTTAAATCATCTGAAACAGTATATAGCCTATAAAGAATCAAACAAGCTATATATTTCCTTGTCGTTAAAGAAGGCAGGCACATTAGCGAAGCCGAGCAAATATCGAGATAAACTAGAAACTGAAAATCGAGTTTCCTAAGCATAAAAAGGCATTAAAGAGTTAAAGAGGAAATTTCTTATTATTATTCATGGCGGTAACAATGCCGAAACCCTGTAAATATCCATAAACATAGACAAGTGAAAATCGAGCTGCGTAAACATAAAAACCATTAGGAAATCAGGTTAATGGACTTATAATAAAACAAACTCTGGAAATGACTTTCGTTGTTGTAGGGGGGGAATAATACAGCAGCGTTCAACGTTCAAAATGCAGACATTTTAAACAAACGCATAACCGCAGAGAAAGTTAAAAAAAAATAGAGAGAGGTTACGTACCATAGCTTTTAGCGTTTCGTATACAAGTTACCATGATAAAAACACACAAAGCTGGTAACATAAAACACGGCGCTGGTCACTCGCGTTGTTATGCGATACTTCCATGTGGAAATTTATTACTGTTCCTCTAAATTGAGTGTAATGGTTGTGCTGCCCGCCAGATGGCTCACATGAATCCAACACAGCTAGCAATTCCAAAAATTATGCGTATTTTATCCTCTGTTTTAAAATTCCCTGGATTGTTTCAGATTGTTTTAAATTTGTCCTGTATTTGATCTAGAATGTTAAATTTTTCGCAATACGAAAACTTACAAAAGATCATAATGATGAATAGGCACTCATTTCTTCATTTATAAACGAACTGTAGGATTCTTCGGTATAAAGGTAGGCTAACACCTATACAGAAATAACCTTGCAGCTTTGCAGAAGGGATTGGTTGTATTGAATATAACAAAAAAGTTTAATACCATATCGATGAAAAGTTTAAAGTTTTCGGGAAAAAAAAAGTTTTTTTGTGTGTGAAATATTTTACGTCGTAGATGTGTATAATTACTATGCATAGGATGTTGATTTCCGCCAACACTAATAGAGAATGCAACAAAAAATATTTTTTCCTTTGTCGTATGTCGATAGAATGAACGGTTTTCGTGTAAATTAAAAAAAAATTATTGCAAAATTGTTACCCGGCTAGTAGGACTACATGTGGTAACACTGATCAGCTGTTCTCGACTTTCTTTCGATAGGGGTATGGGATAATTGGACGGAGTTTCGCAATAATAGGCCAACCGACATTAAAAAAAATGAGATATTTGCACAAATCTGTTGATGGCAGGCTAATTGAACTCGGAAAAAAATCAAGAATACGATATCTGAATTTTTCAATATCTTCGAGTACGATATTCATGTCGATTAGATTTATGTTTTATTTGATTTCTGTGGTGATGAATTAGTAAACTATATTTATAAATTTCTTGAATAGTTAATACTTTAAAATCTGTATAAATTAAATTTGTTGGATAATCCATATTTTCGGTTAAAAAACATTTTTATTAATCTCCTGTGTAATAAAATTAATGGATTTTTCCATGTATTCCCCTTGTTCTCCACGTATTCCTCTTGTTCTCCACGTATTCCCCTTGTTCTCCACGTATTCCCCTTGTTC
Organism: Periplaneta americana; assembly: GCF_040183065.1. Taxonomy (NCBI): domain Eukaryota; kingdom Metazoa; phylum Arthropoda; class Insecta; order Blattodea; family Blattidae; genus Periplaneta; species Periplaneta americana. Next base: position 45,111,416 of record NC_091118.1, read on the forward strand.
TCCACGTATTCCTCTTGTTCTCCATGTATTCCACGTATTCCTCTTGTTCTCCACGTATTCCCCTTGTTCTCCACGTATTCCCCTTGTTCTCCAAGTATTCCCCTTGTTCTCCACGTATTCCTCTAGTTCTACACGTATTCCCCTTGTTCTCCACGTATTCCCCTTGTTCTCCACGTATTCCTCTTGTTCTCCACGTATTCCTCTTGTTCTCCACGTATTCCCCTTGTTCTCCACGTATTCCCCTTGTTCTCCACGTATTCCTCTTTTTCTCCACGTATTCCCCTTGTGCTCTACGTATTCCCCTTGTCCTCCACGTATTCCCCTTGTTCTCCACGTATTCCTCTTGTTCTCCACGTATTCCCCTCGTTCTCCACGTATTCCCCTTGTCCTCCACGTATTCCCCTTGTCCTCCACGTATTCCCCTTGTCCTCCACGTATTCCCCTTGTTCTCCACGTATTCCCCTTGTTCTCCACGTATTCCTCTTGTTCACGTATTCCTCTTGTTCTCCATGTATTCCACGTATTCCTCTTGTTCTCCACGTATTCCCCTTGTTCTCCACGTATTCCCCTCGTTCTCCACGTATTCCTCTTGTTCTCCACGTATTCCCCTTGTTCTCCACGTATTCCTCTTGTTCTCAACGTATTCTCCTTGTTCTCCACGTATTCCCCTTGTTCTCCACGTATTCCCCTTGCTCCCCACGTATTCCCCTTGCTCTCCACGTATTTCCTTCTTGTCCATGCAATCCCCATTTTCCCTTGTATTTCCCTTGCTCTCCTTGTATTCCCCTTGTTCTCCTTGTATTCTCCCTCAGCACACACACGTCGTTCTACGTTAAGTTACGTAGCATATTGAAGTTACGCACTTGACGATTTTTTATATCCGGGGATTTATCTTTGTATCTATGCTTGCAAAGTTCGCATTAAAGCCTTTATCCTAACAGTACAACGCAAGGATTATATACGTAGGTCGGATTACGAACGGGGACTCTTATCATACAAAGTAAAAAATGAACTATTCATGGGTTGTATTGGAGTTCAAGGAAAAAAATGGATGGAATATTTCGAGTCCCATACTGGGATACGCAGAAATGAATTTAAAAAACATTCAATCGTGTTCAAGATCCTTAAATAATCCACAAATCAATTAATGGCAAATAAGTGTTCAGGTTTATTAAATGCCCTGTAGATCAAATAAAGTAACCAATTAGCGTCCAGGGTTATTCGCTATAAATCAATTAATCAGTAAACAAATTGACATAAAACCCAGAGTTTTCAAACGTTCGCCCGACGATAACAAGCAGAATGTCATATTTCAATTACATCAAAGCATTCTTTCAATAATTTAGCCATATTTCAATAGGATATATGGACGGGACGGGCTGCGACAGGCTTCAATGGCGGAGTGGACGGCACTGCAGTAATCAAACAAGAGCCTGTTTCCATGGGAACTAACAAAACCCGCACGCGCGACCCCTGACAGCCACACATCACCTGGATCAGCACAAGATATTTGCTCGCCGAGCCGTTAAACCTAACTGCATTACGATTAATGGAAGGAGGATTTCAGCCACCGAATCCGATTCTGCATACTCCTGTTTGGTTTCACTGCTCCTGGCTAACGATATGGCTTTCGAATTTAACCTCCTTCCATTCACGAGATAGCCTACTTCCAAACAGCAATACATTTAGGACGCATATAAAGCTGTGTTTCAAAATTACTATTTTCTATATTGCCTACAGATCTTTTCATGTATAAATTACAAACGGATATAGAACATTTATGCAAAAAATATCTGTATAATATTTTATATTCGACAGATAATGGAGAAAAAATGGGAGTATAAGGGTACAGTGCATCAGTTATTCATAGATTTCAAAAAGGCATATGACTCGGTTAAGAGAGAAGTTTTATAATGGAAATTTCAAGTTATCTTAACCGATGGCTGTTGATTGGTTTAGATATCAATGCCAATCAATCCGTACTATTATTTTTCTCGCGGTATATGGCATTCAAATCATTCTAACCTATCTGATGATATTCCCCCCTCCCCTTCTTAACTGTAAATGAGCACAAACGCTACTTAGGTGTAAATTTTTCTGACATTTTGCATATTCGATTCCGTAACCGTTTAAAATTTATATCATTTTATCTTTTAGGTGTGTTTCCAAATTATATGTATACGCTTTGTCAAATCTGGCAACCTTTTCATAAGGGAAGCTAAATTATAATATGATATTCATATTGAATTTGGTATTCCCAAGAAACTGGTTCGATTAATTAAAATGTGTCTCAGTGAAACGTACAGCAGAGTCCGTATAGGTCAATTTCTGTCAGATGCGTTTCCAATTTACCGTGGGCTAAAGCAAGGAGATGCACTATCACCTTTACTTTTTAACGTTGCTCTAGAGTATGCCAATAGGAAAGTCCAGGATAACAGAGAGGATTTGGAATTGAACGGGATACATCAGCTGCTTGTCTATGCGGATGACGTGAATATGTTAGGAGAAAATCCACAAACGATTAGGGAAAACACGGGAATTTTACTGGAAGCAAGTAAAAAAATAGGTTTGGAAGTAAATCCCGAAAAGACAAAGTATATGATTATGTCTCGTGACAAGAATATTGTACGAAATGGAAATATAAAATTTGAAATTCATCTTTTGAAGAGGTGGGGAAGTTCAAGTATCTTGGAGCAACAGTGACAAATATAAATTATATTTGGGAGGAAATTAAACACAGAATAAATATGGGAAACGCCTGTTATTATTCGGTTGAGAAGCTTTTATCATCCAGTCTGCTGTCAAAAAATCTGAAAGTTAGAATTTATAAAACAGTTATATTACCGGTTGTTCTCTATGGTTGTGAAACTTGGACTCTCACTTTGAGAGAGGAACATAGGTTAAGGGTGTCTGAGAATAAGGTCCTCAGGAAAATATTTGGGGCTAAGAGGGATGAAGTTACAGGAGAATGGAGAAAGTTACACAACACAGAACTGCACGCATTGTATTCTTCACTTGACATAATTAGGAACATTAAATCCAGACGTTTGAGATGGGCAGGGCATGTAGAACGTATGGGTGAATCCAGAAATGCATATAGAGTGTTAGTTGGGAGGCCGGAGGGAAAAAGACCTTTAGGGAGGGCGAGACGTAGATGGGAAGATAATATTAAAATGGATTTGAGGGAGGTGGGATATGATGATAGAGAATGGATTAATCTTGCTCAGGATAGGGGCCAATGGCGGGCTTATGTGAGGGCGGCAATGAACCTCCGGGTTCCTTAAGAGCCAGTAAGTACGTATAGAACGTTATATGGCAAAATGTGAAATACGTAATAAATTCCTATAAAATACTCGAAACAGGATAACTACAGACGTGGACAAATTATTAGCAAAATTGAAGATTTTTTTATATATATATTTTTACAAAATATGATTCTTCAATTTAGACTACAGTTGACATTTTTGCGTATTTCCAAATTATTAGCAAAATTGAAGATTTGTATTGTATATTTTTAGAAAATTTAACTTCAATTTGGACTACATTTGATATTTTTTCGTATTTACAAATTATTAGCAAAACTGAAGATTTGTATTATATATTTTTACAAAATTCGATTCTTCAATTTGGAATACAGTTGACATTTTGGATATTTCCAAATTATTAGCAAAACTGAAGATTTTTATTTTATAGTTTTACAAAATTAGACTCTTCAATTTAGACTGTAGTTGACATTTTTGCTAATTTACAAATTATTAGCAAAATTGAAAATTTTTATTATATATTTTTACAAAATTTAACTCTTTAATTTGAACTACAGTTAACATTTTGCATATTTCTGTATACTGTAATGATAGAAATATGCAAAATTGTCAACTGTACGGTAGTCGAATTTGAAAAGTCAAATTTTGTAAACAAAATTATCATAAAAATCGTCAATTTTGTTAATAATTTGTCCACGTCTGTAAATATTAGCGATGAACAAAACTAACTGCCGCTCTCGCTCGCTGTGTTCGTTGCATTTCTCTTTCGAGTCTCGTCTCGTCATTCTCCTGCCTTTCAAGTCTCGCTCACCATTCTCGAAATAGTATTTGGTCAGCGTGGAAAGATTTCGTAACTCTGAATAACATACACAAGTCTTGCGATGGTGACTGGACTTTCGAGCGAGAGCTCTTTTATGCCCGCTGCGCGCGCGGAGCTCTTTTACCTATAAACATTGCTAAAGGATGTACAGATCTCAGAACACAGCGCATCATGACGGAACGGAAGCGCTTAAGGCTTTCAAGAAAGAGTGGAAGATACAATATTTATGCTTCGAACATGGTGATGAAGTCAAGTGTTTGTTGTGTAAAAAAAATATCATTTGCAAAAATGCAACATAAAACGGCATTATGATCCGCAACATAAAAAAATATAGGCATTATTCAGGAGAAGAGAGAAATAAATTGATTTCGGAATTGACATCGAAGGTAAATTAATTCACATTTGGGTCAGTAGATTGTATCTAGATTCCTATTATTTCTTTATTTTAAATGTATTGTTGATGTTTTATTATTTGCTTGTTTCTTATATTTACTTTTATTAGACTACGTGTTTCTTTAATTTAGAAATAATATTTTGTCTTTGATAGCACTTTAACTTATACTATTACTAAGCTCAAAATGCTATTTCACTTTTATTCCAATAACTATTTTCAGGATTTTGAGCAAATATGAACTAAACATTTTGAAAACTTTGATGCAAGAAGCTTTTTTAGTAACGTCAATATAAAATATACTTAAAATATAATTTCAAAACTATTAGACCTAATTGCACCAAATTTTGTACAGATATTATTATAGATCTGTTTATATCTAGTTTAAATTTCACAAATTTTGGCCGAAAATTGTGGAAGTTTTAAAAATCATACATATCCCCTTAAATGATTGACCCCAAAAATTACGATGGCTCTCAATATCTTAATTTAATCAATTTGTTTTGTTTGTTTGTTTTTTTTTTTTTTCGTGTTACGTGCATCTCACAAATCGCTCTAAGAAAACTCATTATATATTCACCACTGGAGAGTAAGGACTACATTTTCACAATCACACAATCAATATACTCTATTTCAATCAATATTATCATTATTATTTTTTCAACAAATACTCAAAAGTACTTAAAGATCACACATGTCGAGCAGGTAGACCCTATTAGTTTCACCTAACCAATGAAGTGAAGTATTTATATAATAAATAATTGCTTTTAACAAGAAAATGGTTTACATACAATTAACTTTTCCTATTTCTCTTTTTGTTCCTAAAAACCCTTCCCTTTGCGATTTGTTTATATATGTACATATATATTAAATAACTGAATAATTAGCCCCATTACGTAGCCAGAAATTTAGTAACGCAAGTTATTGTAATAATTGCTGCCTTTATTCGCTGCATGTGCATGTACATCCCTGATGTCTACGTTACGACGCTATGTAGTGGATGCGCTATGCGCTCGTGATCAAGGTCGAGCTCTTCTACCATGATTGCGAGCTAATATCGTCTCATCCCTGACATACATCATTGAAATAAACAACATTATAAATGTTTAAAAAAGACAAAACAGAACAGAGTCTTAGTTATAAAAATGTTCTGGTTCTATTATATGATATTAAGTTACCTATGGTTATATAAGTAGAAAAAAAAATCTCAAATAAATTTGCATTTCTGAGAAACATAAAACATAACGTTAACATATTTTAATTAAAACCATGCGATAAATTGATAGCGATAAATCGAGCTGCAGAAATTATCACGATGTATGACTGTGATTGGTTGGAATTCAAAATTCCATTACACTTCAATGGCCGAAAACGGAATGACGTCATATAAAGGAAATCGTCACCATAAAATTACGCCCCAAGTTATAAATAATTCTTCACATCCTTTCCAAATACGAAATTTCACCCAAAAGCTAGATAAAATGTTAAACATTTAACTGTTTACTTATCTGTAAGACTGGAATTAAATTTTCACCAAATAAGATACATTTTTAACGCTCACTGTACCCAGAAAAAACGCTCCACTTTCCACACCTTTTCACCACAGATTTCATTTGAATCTGAACAGATTTGAAATACCGATCTTCGATGTGAGGGGAAGCTGTAGAACCCAACGAGCAATGTTAATACGAACCTAAGTTCCCAGAAACACGGGTGCGTTGAATTAACTAAGATGTTGTTTTGTCTGTAATGTTCAAACACAAAGAAAACATTTTCAGAGAGAGAATATGGCAACAACTCTAATAAAAGCAAGTTCAGGTACCGACCCGAAAGCAGCTGTACTCTAGAAGCAATATTTGTCTGCGTTTCGCAGAGGGAATGCAAATTCGCAAATGTCAGAATTCTACAACACGTGGCAACAACAGAACATGCAAATTACATGCGCAACTACAACAAAAGAACGGCGGTGCGATAGAGTACGCTCGTATATGAAGCGCCCTTTGTACTTCCGCATTAGAATACGCTTCTGTTAAGTTGCAAAATACGCATTTCGAGATTTCCACCGAAATAAACTGTTTCACCTCCCCTGATGTCGTTTCTAATATGTCGTCCCTCTGTATGATTAAAGCGATTTCTCCATAAACTTTAGAACAGACTTCATCTGTGTTAATTATTTTCAAGTCAATTCAACCGAGAAATACAGGGTGTAAACGATATAAACTGAAAAAAAAAAAATACCAGTGGTAGAGAGTAAATAACCGAAGAAAAAAGTCGCATGTTTTTTTTTCTGTAACTGTTATGATTTTCCCAGAAAAAATGTGTTTTGTGAGTCTAACTTTTTTGGAAAAGAGAATAGACTGTCATTATTTAGGCTACTTTGCCCGGTTTATACGCTGAAACAGTCGCTTGTTACTCTTTTGTGTATTGGTATATGTTGTATTGTATTGTATTGTATTTATTTATTTAACCTGGTAGAGATAAGGCCGTCAGGTCTTCTCTGCCCCTGTACCAGGAGACACCAACTATAATATGAAGAATAAAATTACAATTAGTATTAGATTTACAGTTACAATTACAAATAAATTTACAATTAGTATTACTTTTACAATTACAATTACAATAAAAATCAAAGTACGAAAAGATTACCCGACTAATGAAAGCTAGATAATTTATCATAGAAAAACAAAGGATATTTTATATTTAGCCTACTGAATTACAAATTAAACCTGGAATAACAAAATCGTATAGTAATGAAATTACTGGATATTGAAATATTTTGTGATAGATTAAGGAAACTATTTACAAGAAATCAATTACTGACCAAGTGCCTAGTTAGTTTGCGTTTGAATTCAATTTTATTCCGACAGTCCCTGATGCTAGCAGGTAGCGAATTCCAGAGTCTTGGCAGGGCTATTGTGAAAGAGGATGAGTATGAGGATGTGCGATGAGATGGTATTGTTAGTATTGTTTCATGGCGAGAGCGTGTGTTCAGATATGTTGGGTTTTGGGTGAGAAATCATTCATTGGCAAATAAAATTTACTTTCAGTCTAAATGTAAACAAATAAACCACTATCAATCTTAACAATCGTAACAAGATATTTTAGAAATTGAAAATAAAATTATAAGAAATAATTACGTTTCACTAGATATTTTGTTCAGCAAATATATATATATATATATATATATATATATATATATATGTATATATATGTATATATATATATATACATACATACATACATACATATCAGCGGTCGTAAACTCATTGCACTTTCGTGCTAGCTTCTCTTACCTGCAGGTCTCTTACAGTACCAGCGTGCATTCGTGGCTACTGGCGGGTATGCTCTCTACCTCTTTCTGCTGCACGACGGGTCAAATCATAATGCTCCGCTTACCCTTTACCAATTTCAGCGAGTGCTGACGACGACTGAGCTATATGAACCGTAAGTAGTTGTTTAGTCAACTGTCCGATGACAGGTCTGAACCTCACAAGTCATACCATGAAAGCACCACTTACGAAGAAACTAGGCCAGGAGCTAATGGAGTAGGATGGCCAGTTCATTTCCCTCTCCATTCCATACTTCGCCAACTATAGACCTACAACTGGCAAAACTCCGTTGTAGGAGATTACTAAACCTTACCGCTGTACTGGAGGCGGAGTCTGGAGCTTCCCTCCATTAATCTGAACCATTGTCGCTACAGATTGACAAGTCATCTGACGTAGCACAGCTATTCAGTACGCGCTACTATTGGCTGACAATTAGGAAGGAAGTGAATAGTATATTGTGTCACTCTTTAAGATTGACGCATGTGCAAACCAACGGAGTTTTGTAAGTTGTTCCACTATAGCTACATATTACACTAGTCAGACTTCAGATGCATACAAACAACTGTTCTTCCTCTAACACATATCGTCATATTGCCTGATAATAGGTGTACATTATCAGCCAGAACCTCAATCAGAGGATAGAACCGTAAGTAATGTCATTCATTTCAGGGGGGTTATTCTTTGAGATATTTCAAACGAAAATGTTTAATACAATTTTGCTCGTTTTTGCTTCCTTTTCGCGAAAAAAAAAAACTTTTTTTTTTTATTTATTTTATTTTATTTTATTTTTTTAACATTTCATAGTCTCTTTTGGGAAAGGCAATGATTTAATTCCCGATGTGATCAGTCAGTATAAGACAGCAGGGTATAATAATAATAAATGCTTGAAAGGATTTTAGTTTTGTCCTTTAAATGTGCAGATATTTGACCCGAACAAATGTAACATTGTAAAATTCCTTCCCAGAACGAAAGCAAAAAATTTCAGATGTCCTGGATGTGTGGTGTTCCTGGAATTCACTGTAAATTTTTGCTGCAGTGAAATATACATTATGCATTGGACGCAAGGAGTTTCAGAACGAATTTAAAGATCCATGAATGAGTATTAGAACCATATGAAAAATTTAGTTAGAGAACAAATTAGATTTGTGGTGTTTCTACAAATCACGATTCAATTTCGGATTTAGTTTCCTTAACCTCCTTATTTTTTTTACGTGAAACGTCAACGAATAAAAGAGAAAAGTTGTAACGTCTTCATATGAAAAGATTATGCTGACGTCACTCGTAGTACCATGGAGACAGAAGTGTTAGTGGTTTCTCACGCGGCCCGTTCTCGCTCCATTCTATATTTAATGTGCCTCGAGGATTTCCGCTCCCTTCCTCATGTGATAGCTATTAATTTTCGTCCATTTTCGACTGTCCTCTTCAAAATTCTCTAATGTTCGTACAATTAGAACAGCAAAACTCAGACTGAGACAAGTGGTCAAAGAGCTTTGAGCTCACATAGACACTTCCTCACAAAATTCAAAGCCCATGTTAAGAATTACGGAATAGACAAACTTTCGGGTAAGTTCATTATTACGAACTGTGCATTGATTATTTATTTATATACTGTTAAATTAAGGACATCACTCGTTGTGTTCATTTTGTATTGAAATGAATAGTGACATTTATATTAACTTTCAACCTTCATTACTTAAATGCTACTAATTGATGTTTCTGTAGGTGAAGGTAGGAGGAAAGTTTTGAAAAATCTAGAGAAGGCTAGGTGCAAAGAAATCTCAAAGAAGCTACAGACAGAAAATCTAGCATAATCGTAAATCTTGAAACGACATAACGCATAACGCAATGACTTTATTACAATCCTTTATGAAAATTACAGTGCCGCCAATGATGGACCTTCCACACGCAAAGAATGTCAACAACTCTACGCAGAAGTCAACCATCCCCAATAGAAGTGGAGTGATGCTGGCGTCGTATTTCCCATACGCATGTTGTTTATATCCAGTTTATAAGGCTCAATCTGCCCGGGAATGATGCAGCTAGATTTTCTCTCTTACGTTAATTTTGAATAAAGAGGCCCTTGTCCCGTAACCCCAGCAACCGCTGCCTTGCTAATTGATCCACAAGACGTGTACCGCAGGATTAGCCATGTTGTGCAGTGGTTACTTGCAAGAATTCCATTAATTTGCTTGGCAGTTTGAAAATCCAATATGTTTTGTGGTTCTGCAATGTGTCGTGGGTTGCAGTCCACTTCCTCAGCCAACCGCTCGCCGCTGAGTTCTTGATACCTCGATATTAATTTACAGAACTTGGGTTTTCGTTTCAAACACAACTGTCTCTTCCACTATCCAAGAGGCAAATTTTTGTGTCGTTAAAGGAGAAACTCTGTAACTCGAACCTTCAGTATATCAAAACATTCACCCTAACACAACCACAAATTAAAAGAAAAAAAGTTTAGCAACAATTCAGTTCCTTCAGAGTGTTATGAAATAATGAGATGAACTTTTCGTTCTGAAAAGAAATTTTAAAATGTTACATTTATTCGGACCAAATTTCTGCATATTTAAAGGATAAAACTAAAATTATTTTAATAATTTATTATAATTATAGCCAGGACTCTTAGGTCAATAAATATTTTATTTGCACTGTACAGTTGGCGCCAGCGTTTTTGGCACGTGTCCTAGATATATAGTGCCCAATTTGTGAGCATGTTGCTAGTGCAGCTGAGAATACCACTTACTATACACGTCACATCAGCCATTGGCGAAAGACAGTTGTCAGACTGACTGCGGCAAATGTAAAACACTCGCACTTAACGTTCCCATTACTTATTTCACACGCCAAAAACAGTGACGCGCACTGTAATAGAAACTCATAATTGTGTTTTACGATTCGAACAAGATCATATGAGCATTTATTTTAAATTTTATTTTATATAAAAACACATAGCCTATTTTGATTTTTTGTGTAAATATATATATATTTTAAAATCTTCACATAAAACATATAAAATTAAATTTCCATAAAATGATTTTCGACAAAAACCCCATTTCAGATTAATCATCACCCGAATGTTCAGTGTACTTGCTTAGATGTGACAGCTGGCAACTGTTTCTCGGAATTGCTTATCTGCAGACCAGTGGAACTGCACTCTGCTCTCTCACCACAAGCGGTAAGAACTGTCACCACTAAAAATTTGTACTGTAACTAACACACACAAACACTGATGTGCTGTTTAGGAGTACCTTGTAAGTTATCATAATGCTAATTCAGGAAGCAATTATAAGTTCGTAAACGTCAGCTGCCTCTGTCTTCATTTCCAATCATAAACATATCTCTAGGGTGCGCATGTTGTTTCTCAATGGCCAGAGCGCTTTTTTTTCCCCAGTACAAGGCAGTGTTCCGCGATAATTGTGTCATTTGTGATGAACAACTTGGGGATGAATCTCATTATTAGTGTAATTGTTGAGCAGTTGGCGAGACAGCATAATTTATACGAGTACTGCATATTGTTTATATTCACATAAAATAATTGAAACATAATTACACATTCTTTCTTTTTTTGTCACACATTTTCTCGATTTTTAGCACATAAAAATTCGAGCTCTATTCATAATACACTGCTTTCTTAAATTGGCCGAACATATCGGGAATTCTATGAATCGCTTTCCGAAAACACGCTATGAAATGATTCATATAGAACAATTTTTATCTCGGAAAGGAAGCAAAATCGAGCAAAATTGTATTAAAGATTTTTGTCTCAAACATCTCAAAGAATAATCCCATGAAATGAATAAGATTACTAGGAACCGGATTTTTAGATTAAAAAAACACATTTTAGGTTTTTGGAACAGGTCAAATAGGTTTTTCTAGGTTTTATGTCCAACCTGTGAAAGGAGTCACAAAAACTGCCAGATCGTTAAAAATGTACCGTTACAGTTATTCTTAAAAATAAATAAATATTTATTTATTAAATTTCTAATTACAAATCTAGTAACGTTTTGTTCTAAAGTTGGCTCCCAAAGTTACTAGATGAATTTAGAGGACGAGAATTTTAGCAGATATGTTTTACATAAATATCTAATTTACTAGTCCACACCTGTGGAGTAACGGTTAGCGCGTCTAGCCGCGAAACCAGGTGGCCCGGGTTCGATTCCCGGTCGGGACAAGTTACCTGGTTGAGGTTTTTTCCGGGGTTTTCCCTCAACCCAATATGAGCAAATGCTGGGTAACTTTCGGTGTTGGACCCCGGACTCATTTCACCGGCATTATCACCTTCATCTCATTCAGACGCTAAATAACCCAAGATGTTGATAAAGCGTCGTAAAATAACGTACTAAAATAAATAAATATAATTTACTTTGAAATCCATATTTCCGTAAGTTTAATTTTCTTCATTCAACACCAGCTTTTTAATGTCAAATATTAATCAATCTCGATTAAATTTTTACTGCAAGTATTTATGAGGAAGCTGCATGTTTCTACGCATTTATTTGGTAAGAAAAGCTGCTAGTTTATTTTATTAATCTTATCTTTGTTTCATGGATTATGGAAAAAATAATATATTCAACATTTCAAAAACATTTTGAAAGTGAATAAATGAGAAATTTCATAAAACGAATTCCTGGAAATGTTTCTCTTTGTCTTGTGAACGTAGTCAAAAGAAAATTAAGTTTAAAAATTGAGATCTACTAAAAACTTTGATTTGAAATTATTTCTAAAAAAAAAACTCAAAAGCCAAGACATTTAGGAGTTAAAAATTTGGATTTTGTTAGTCCTTCACCTAGTAAACATGATCTCAAAATTTGGTTCAAAAAATGATTAGGAAAAAAGTTGTCATTTTTAGTGGAGTTTACCCTTAATTCGAATATGTCTTTCACGCAATCGTTCAGATTTCCTTAAATCCCACGTCAATTTTATACCTGGTGTTAAATGTTAATGTTAAATCCCTATATTCTATACCCAGACAAACACTGAAGTGTTTTAAAAAGACATCAAATTATTAGCTAAAAGGAAAGTTGCGAGTAGACGGTCCTCGAAACTTGTCCACAGCACGCTCGGATCTCATGTAGTCGCGCAGTAAATCTGGGGGACAAGTTACAGACTTATCGGGGTAATTAGTCACCGAGAATCTGACATCATGCAAGACATCCATCATGACGCATTTTTATCGCGGCCTAATTAAAGAGGGGCTACTTGTTACTACGAAATTTGTCTTACAACTGGAATAATCAGAAGACGCTCAGGAAAAAACAGAAACCAGGTAAGGTTGTCTAATTCTGCGACATATTTAATAAAGTCTATATTTATGCCAAACGTGTACTACAAATGACGTTATTTGGACCTTTAGCTACAGTTTTTACAACATTCAGTGTCAACAGTTTCACAAGTTTGGTATATAATATATGATTCTTCATTGTTATACAGTGGCTCCTAAATCCGTGACAGGGATCCAGATTCCGTGATAGTGGTTTCCTAATTCCGTGAGTGATGTACTAATTCCGTGATACTAAAATAATCCTCATTAAATGCTCAGAAAACAAACGTGTATTTGGAAAAAAAAAAACACTTTAAAGTCACGGTATATTGTTTTAATATGGATTAAGCAAGAAATTACAACATAGAAAAAGGGCCTAAGTGACAAATTTCATAAAAAAATACTTGTGTAACCACAGGAATACATATTACATATTAATATATTATAAACAAAATAAACTGAAAGTTACATTCAATACAAAATTAAATTTGAATAAATTGAATTATATCACAATTATTTCTCATTATTTATATTCCTAATAACAGCAGTAATTATGTTAAACATATGCCCTATTATTTTATTATAATTATAAATCATGTTTTCTATAACTTATTTCTATTATTATTTCCACGAAATATTTTCTTTCATAGATATTAATTGTCACAATTTAGCGTTGGCATCACTGGTCGAGTGAGCCAGGGAGGAGAAATATGAAAATAAATCCGAAAATGGGAAAGCTCCTCTAGCATTGGTATTGTCTCAATGTTTAAATAATCACACACATTGATTCAGCTGACTATAATATACAGTAATATATCATTTTTATAATGCTATATTAATTCTTACCTCAAATATAAAATGTTTCTTCAGGAGCGGTCACAAGAGAAAGAAAAACTTACTCATCAACCACCTTTCACTGAACAAAAGCTTCTGCAGTCGACTGCTTCTATTCAAAAGGCGGGTAGTCAATAGAATTGAAAAGAAGACATCTCCTGGCATCTGTTAGGTATTTAAAAAACTTAAAAGTCAGAAACTACAACTCCATGGCAGTCAATTGAATTTTTATCACGGGATTAGGAGTATCACGGAATTAGGCACCTTTACCCTACCAAATATAGATGGAAGCAATTCCTTATAAAAAAAGTGAAAATAAAATAACCCTGCAGATTAAAAAGGACGATAGCGTACATTTAAATGAATAGAAAACCTATATTAAGTTTTGCGGTAAAATGCACGGTTAGTTAGAAAATTGAGATGGAAGCTTCAGTAGTTCCGACAACATCGCCGCTAACACGCTCTTCTCATAATACAGATGCAAGAGGTCAACGAACTCTGGCCTATCTCCGTAGGTCAGCTACATTTACCTCCTTCTCTGGCTACGACTTTGCAATCTGCTCGCATCGTTCACTGGCTTGAAATTATGTTTTTAAGTTGAATTTACACGAAAACCGTCCACGCTATTGAAATACGCCAGAGGGATAAATGATTCTGTATTAGATTTTCTATCGACATAGACAAAAATCACGATCCTACTCGTAATAATTACCGAATAAGAGGGTGTTAAACATTTGGAATTTTTTTTTTTTCTGAAACTATGAACTTTTTCCAATATGATATTTTACTTGTTTGTTACATAAAACATGAGCTATTCGTTTTGAAAATCTGCAGGATTATTTCACTTCTCTCTGTATACAGAGGAAAACTGGTTGCAATCTTGTGTATATTTTTGTTTTCGTATGTTAGTGAGATTTATTTTTGTGTTCTTGTGTTTGTGTTGTATTCTTACGTTTTTTGTGATTATGATTGCAACCTCACTTAAGAAATTAAATTACAACACTGCATACAGAACAAATAATACCGTAGTCTACAAAAACATCTCAACACACAAACAATACAAACAAACAAACACAACCAGACAGACGTATACAAAGTCAAATGTAACACCTGCAACAACTTTTACATAGGACAGACAGGTAGATCATTTCAAACACGTACAAAGAACACATCACAGCCATAACAAAATTACAAAACACTTCCACATATGCAGAACACATCACACATACAGAGACATCAACACAGACATGGAAATTCTACACATCCAACCAAAAAGCCACAAACTAAACACACTAGAACAATACGAAATATACAAGCACACAAAAACACATCCAAATTAAATTCTCAACATACAACTCAATTTCAGAAAACACACACTCTTTGACTCCACATTACACTACACAAACACACTCCCACAGGAAACAAAACAAAAAGCGCCAAGACCAGCAACAACCAGTTCTGGTGATGGCCAATAGCAGGCCGAAAAATGTTAACAACGTAACATAAAATTTAACACGCGAAAGACATATAATACGTTTTCCAAAAAGAAGAAGCCGGAAACAAGCAAGGATCTCACTAGAAATCTTAAGATGGCCGAAATCAAGCCAAAGCTACTCTTTTACCATTACTATCAGAATTTCAATTAACACAGGAAAGTTGTTTATATAACAAATATATCATATCTTTAGTGATCAAAGTGTTTAAAGATACGTAATCAGGATGTAGTACAGTGACATCATTTTATTTTTACTAACATTTGTAATATTAACCTGGCTATACCCTTGGAACGGCTGAGAACCGGAAACCCCGTTTGCTACTCCCTTCGAAGGCTGGAGTTCGATGATACTGGCGTAAAATACAAACAAATCACTTTACTAAGTATAGGAGGAAAGAAAAGTAGTTCATCCATTTATGTAAACTAGGAGATATCGTAATTCTAAGTTTTATAATTTTCATTAGGTTTTCGTTTAATCAAGATACAGTACTGTATTAACAATAAGTGTTTTTACTCACGAACTGAGTTATCCATGCGAACGTATTCATTATGCAGTGTATATTATACTGTCTACAGCACTAGAGTGCAATATAGAGAATGAAGTTAAATTGAAAAATAATCATAATATGGATATTTAAACACATTTTTGAAAATGGTGGCCGTTCATTTAGATACAGACTTCAGTTCTTTTGTGCACATTATCGCACTATAGACTATTGCATCTAATTCCAATTACCAATTCCGTCCTTCGTACTAGTAACTCATGTTGAAATAATTCTATACCTGTTATATAAAAGAGTACCTTACGTACTGTAAATTCAATTTTCACTTCTGCCCGACCCGCACAGATAACATTACTCAGACATGCTATCTAATGTCCGTCCAAGTGGTTATGTCGGAGGATCGTAGAAAGGAGGGAAATCACGTGACAGTTAATTACTTTTATTTAAGTTATTTTAAACAGTTGACGGTGAGGGAAGTCAGGATGCGACGTAGGCAAGCGGACGACAGTACTTGTGTGAAAATATGATTCAATATTGAAAGCTCTTTCGTCACTGGATAACGCGAACATATTTCTGGAACGTACTATATTCACTAACTCAATACTGTTTGTGTTTACTACGACCTTAAGACGACTTTGACTGGTTCATTGAGTACAACAGTTGAAAGTTTACTAGTATAGAGGGTGGGAGTGAAGTACATTAAAAAAATCAGGTACAATAAAAATTGAAGTAAAAATAAAATGATGTCCCTGTATATGTAGGCCTACATTTAAGACGAGAAAAATATTTCTGTCCTTATTCGCTAAGAAAGCCACACAGAAGCTACACACATAACACATGGGTCTCCGAGACGTAGCCAATAGAGGATTTCCTTTTTTTTTACGAAATGTCTTCAAAATCAATAGCAGTAAAGCTTATATGTCAGGTGAGCTACACACTTCAGATGTACGGTTCTTTCCCTTCCACCTCGTTAGCATTCTAGTGCCGTGAGTAAGCATATGTCTTTCTTAAACCCCGCTCCACTGACAAGTCGGATGTAACAATTCATAATTCCCCCTGACATTCTGACACCTTACGGGGCTCTGCTTTCCATGCATGCTTTATTGCTTCAGTATTTCCCATTTCTTTCAGATTTTTCCCTGCAAGATCTCGACCGATATGGATGACAAAGGAAAGTGTTTATCTAACACACCAAGACATCCTTCATATCGAAATCAATATCATGAAATCAAGACATGTGTCAAGGTAAAGAAAAGCATGACGCATCACGTGGGAATATTTTTTCTCTATTTATTTACAAAATCAACATTTATCACCATCAACAACATCAGACAATTCTGTGAACGACATTTTTAACTAATAATGATGATGATGACTAGGAGGCGGATGTTGATGACCTCAAAATCTACTTAAAATAATCATTAAAAATGTCCTTAAACTAACGGAAAAATGACATAGAATTAAAAGAAAATGACTTTTAAATATTATTCACCGTACTCGCACCACAACTTCTTAAAAATTAGTCACCTTGTTTCAATGACTGCCCTGCATATCTCGGAGAGAGGAGTCAACGTCCTAGAATTTAGCAAAGATAAAAGAAAAGGACATGCAACAAAATGAAGGTTTTAAGGATAAAATATAGATTTTAATGAGGGTATACAATGTGTTTCAATCAAGGGTGGCATGTCAAAGCCCTCACTTAAACTAAATTGTTGTCAAGCATTTTATATTATTTCCGTTGTGTGAAGTGAAGCCTTCAGTGGAATGAGGGATGTACTTTAGAGTCTGTTCTAAACTATAAAACTCAAACTCCACTGTTATTAACTTATTCAGTAGGTAATGATTACTACTGACCTATTTTCTTAAAAAATGATTTAACAGATCTATCGGTAAAGAAGAAAGTAAAATACATTCCAAATGATCTAAAAGTTCTTCAAAGTTTTAAAAATGACCAAAAAATGCTGAAAAGATATAAAAATGACCTATTAGTTCAAAAACGTCAAAAAATGTAAAACATGCAATATAGGAAATTATATTTTTACGTTGATATTAACATAGAAAGGATTTCTATACTAATAGGCATCGTCCTAATGTTAAAAATAAGATTACTTTTCAACATCCGCCCCCTAGTGATGACTGATGATGATAAAAGAGAGAAATGTGAACAGAAAAAAATTAAAAGGCACAATATCGCAAGGCCTTGCAAGGGAGTTATATACAGAGTGTATCTAAATTGGTGTCAAATATTTCGGGGACGTGTTCCCAACATCAAAACAATTAAAAAAGTTAATAAGAACATGGGTCTCAAAACCATTCGTTAGGGAGTTATTAAAGGAGTTGTCCCTACCTTGACCGCTGATTGTTTGGTGGTTTTTTGTTTGTTTGTATTTTGTAGAGCAAAGAAATCAGAAGAAAATATATTCTGTGAGTGAACAGAACGAAATGATTTGCGTCATTTAATTGAAGATGTGCTTCTGGACGTCATCCAACGAATGCGTTTTAACACGATGCTGCTCCAGCTCATTTCAGTCTGATAGTTCGTAATCGATCGATTTCCCCAAAGATGTATTGGTCGAAGGGGATTCATTGCATGGCCTGCTCGATCGCCTGATTTGAATCGAATGGATTTCTTCGTCTGGGGACATTTAAAGTCCCTGGTTTATGCGACTCCTGTACTTAATGTTGATATTCTGAGAGCGTATCCGAACTGGATTTCACGAAATACGAAACACTCCAGGAATTTTCAACAGGGTACGCCAGAGCATGTAACGCAGGTTTAGGGGACACATCGAAACAGAAGGAAGCCACTTCGAGCAATTTTTGTAACATTAAATTTTGTCTTGTAACTCTGAAATAAATTATTTTGAGACCAATATTCATATGAACTTTTTGTAATGTTTTGGTGTTAGGAACACGTCCCCGAAATATTTGACACCACTTTAGATATACCCTGTATATATATATATAATGTGTATATGTGTGTGTGTACCAGATACCTCTGATTGATGTTCTGTCTGATACGTACACACTTAGAAAAACATTTTGTCGCACAGATATTTTATGAGTCCCAGAGAGGAAGAAGTGCGCATGATCAGAGGACGAGCGACCTGGTTCACAAGAGAATGAATAGTTGAGGCAATAAAATTAGTTTTGTTTCGTTGTATGTCTGATCATGCGCACGCCTCCTTTCTGGGACTTATAAAGTGCGACAAAACGTTTTTCTAAAACTGTACAGTCTCAGAAACAAAAAATAGCCCAATTCTTGAAGATCCTTCCAGAAAAAATTGCAGTACCTTTCATGAATTATCCTGTGTAATTGCGTCAATAGGAGAAGTATAACTTTCAAAACCAAAAACTTATTTTATTGTTATCATCTTACTAAACTAAAACAACAGAAGTTCGAAAAATGCAGAAGGACGTGCTGATTTCCCGAAAAATTGCATCTTTCATTAATCAACCTGTGTAACAGTGTAGGTAAGAGAACTGTAGCTTTCAAAAGCAGAGACTTCTTTATTGTTACCATCTTTTCATTAGTCATCCTGTGTACCTGCGTAAGTGGGAGAAGTATAACTTTCAAAAGCAGAGACTTCTTCATTGTTACCATCTTTTCATTAATCATCCTGTGTACCTGCGTAAGTGGGAGAAGTATAACTTTCAAAAGCAGAGACTTCTTTATTGTTACCTTCTTTTCATTAATCATCCTGTGTACCTGCGTAAGTGGGAGAAGTATAACTTTAAAAAGCAGAGACTTCTTTATTGTTACCATCTTTCATTAATCATCCTGTGTACCTGCGTAAGTGGGAGAAGTATAACTTTCAAAAGAAGAGACTTAGGCCTACTTTATTGTTACCATTTTACTAAACTAGTGTAACAGAGGTTCTAAAATGCAGAATATCGTGCCGCTTTCAAGAAAAAAATTACAAAAATCTTTGATGAACCATCCTGTATAATTGCGTGGGTTAGAGAAGTACTTATAACTTTCAAAAGCAGAAACTTATTTTATTATTATTATTATGATCTTACTAAACCAGATACAAAAGAGACCCGAGAATGCAGAAGATCGTGTTCTGGGAAACCTTTATCTTGTGAACTAGTAAACCGTAAGAATAGAGAATGCTAGGATCTCGTCTTATAGTCTGTGATATCTTGTAGACAAATGTACTTTACCTTCCCAGAGGGAGCTCTTCGGAAGAAAACAAAAGCAATACAATCTCAGCCACTTTGACATGTAAGTAGATCCCCAGGATTCCATTGTTTGGAGACAAGGAACGCAGACCTATTTAAATTGCAAATGGCGGGCTGGTGTCACGGATTGAGAATTGAGGAGAGTTTGTAAATTCCTCACATCGATTTCACATAGCTTTCCGAAGATACTTCCTCGATAATTAACTCTCCTTTCGCTGACGACAGTTATTGCTTCAAAATACAGCGCCCCGGAGGTGTTAAGCTTACATATTCCTAGAACACCAATCAAGTAGGTGCGACTTTACTGTGCCATTACGATGGAAATCAGAAGAAAGAAAACTGCACAAGACAATAAGATGAAAGATGAAGAAAAATCTATTTCCTCATCTTAAACACAGGTAAATTAATATTTATTACATCATGCCCTCATCTGTGGCTGAAGTGATAGAGTTGCAGGTTATAAATCCTGCATTGCGAGGGTTCGAGTTACAGCAAGGAAAAGAAGAATTAACTTATACATAGGTGTGTGTATATATCTTTTTTTTGCACGATAGTGTGTTTTCTCGCCACGACTGAAAGTTGATTTTACTGAATTCAGAGTTTTACAATTAATTTTGAAAGTGTTTCAGATAAGTCTCTGGATAATATCAATGAATGTTTTTGAATAATTGATTAAATGACGATCTTACTCGTGTTAATTGTGTAAGCATGTGCGGCTTACAGCTGTTTCTGTGCTTCTTCACACCATCCTCAGAGCCTACTAGATCTTGGCGTCATCTCGAACTTCGCTGCCTGTTATGTGGGTGCGTTCGATTGTTGAAAAGTGTTGAAATGTGGTGTCAAATAGTGTGTGTGTTCTAAAATTGATCTGTGTGTTGAGAATTTGATCAGAGTGTGTTTTGGTGTGTCTGTATATTTCATATTGTTCTAGTGTGTTGAGTTTTTGGTTTTTGGGTTGTATGTGTAGGATTTCCATGTCTATATTTATGTTATTGTATGTGTGGTTAGCATTAGTTATGTGTTTATTTATAATCAAATGTTAAAAGTAGTGTACGAAAGATTCAACATGAACGTTTTTGGTTTCAGTCAATGACTTATCATACAAATATATATATATATATATATATATATATATATATATATATATATATATATATATAGACACACACACACACACACACACACACACGAGCCTTCACTTATAGAATAAGCATTTTTTCTTGTGTATTTATGATTAATCAAGTAAAGTTGTTGTGTAAATTGTTAATTTGTGTGTGAATGAAAACTCGTTTACATTTTTGTTTACATTGTAAAATTTTTTGTATTGGAAATTGTAGCTATGTATCTGATGAGTTGCAAGTGCGACGAAAACGTTTATACAAATCATAAAATATGTAATATAAAGTATTTATTCCTTGAATATTGTATGATAAGCAGGGAAAGGGATTTGGAGTATTATAACGAATGGTGAAACGTAGTATAGATATTCGTAGCTCTGTGACTGTCAAGCGAGTTGCATGGACGAGTACAGTCCACTTCATACAAACTTACACGCAACGTTCTGTAAACGTATTTCAGAATAAACAAATGATATAGTTTAATGACATATATTGGCCTACATACATTATCTGCATTTCATTTTGAACTACATGTGTTTTTTTGGCAACGCACAAGACACCAATAAACAACATTAGAAATATAGCCTACATAATTAAATATCAATCTCTGCGTCCTCGCGTGTCAGTGGAAACATTGATGCCTGATAGACAGTTGTCTTCTGTATGGAACTCGCCTCTGAATATGTATGTTATGTCAGAAGCGTGTTAAATTAAAACCTTTATCTACAATATCATGAAATATGATAATATGTATACAACGTATACTACAGTATTTACAATATATACAATATACTAAAATATTTACAACATAGCCTAATACAGTATCATTAAATGTTGAACAAAATGTAGAACCAAACGAAATGGCATTTTCAATTAATGCTATGTTTTGGTGATGAAACAATTATTCCTGCTGCGCCTTGTTATAATAAATTGTAAATATCATTTTCAAATTTTCAAAAGACAACTTTGCTCTGTAGCAAGGAAGGAAATTTTTTAACATGAAAAAACTCCGCTCTACATCTGCAGAGACAATTGAAGAGTACTTGAAACAAGATACGTCAATTAAATTCACATGTGGAATGACGTTATTGTTAGTGCATCTGAAATCCGACTAAGAATACTGTACCCATCAATTTTAATCGAAACTGTTCATTTTTTCACCAACACATTTTCCTTCTACTGCACTCAGTTTATTTGCAATAGTCCTCATAATATTTATTTGCTCAACTAGTTCCACTCCTGACTTTTGTAATCGAATAATGGCATCCGGTAAATATAAAAAAATTTGACTTAATATCCGTAACTTCTTTTTCGATTGTTCTATCATTTAGCAGTTCCTGGCATGTTTGAATAGCAGCCGCGTCATCGGGATCAAAAGACTGGACCACTTTCTTTACAGATTGGAGGTGATGTGCGTAATAATTGCAAGCTTCTAACCATGACCCCCATCTCTTAAGAACTGGACATGGGGAAAGAGTCAATTTAGAGAATTGTTTCCTGAATTTTGATACTCGATCTGGAGCTTTTACAAATATAGTCTTTCAATTTTGTATTGTTAGGTGGTTTCACTTTCGGCATTGTACCTGCACTTCACTACTCTGAACTTCAAACCTGCATGTTGACGTTCTTATGCGACAACTGTCCCGTTCACCTGTTGTTGACGTGCAGAGAGCTGCGAGTATGTCATGGAGGGGAGGATTTGGTATAAAGGGTTGTAAACAAATGACTGTGTAGATGCCAATACTAGCTTTTACTGCTCCAAATTCCGATCCCTGATGATAAGTCATTGACTGAAACCAAAAACATTAATTGATAGAATTCAGAGTTGCCAACCTCGATAAGTATGTTGAAATATTACAAATAACTGCTCTAGAGTTGTAATGAAAACCACTGCTTTCTATGTATGCTACAAACCTACAATGCAAATAAAATTCATACACAAAAGGCAGTGTTAATTAATATACATTATACGAAACATATCACTGCATTTGAACTGGACTGAACTTTATTTAAACAATTCAAACTTCACTTAACAAAAAGAAATAAGAATTATTCCAATTGAACACGAAATATTACATGTAGCCTACCTGAATCATTTTTACTCCTTCACATTGAAATTAATGGTGAAGTTTGTACGTAGACCAAATTGCAACCTTCGGTCAGCTGTTCATAGTGTAATTTATGTACTGTACATTAAGATTCTTAAAAATACTATTTTCAAAATATACTATCGTGCAAAAAAACACTGTATAATACACATTTGTGAAGTACATTACTGCAAATATCAGCTTTTATCTCGCATTTTCCTCGATTTTATAAAATGCACTTCCCAACCTTCTATCGTAATAGGCTATATTATTGTGATTGTTTTGAATTGCCTCACACAGTAGACTTCAACCATGCTCACTACATAACCATATAAATAAAAACTGAATCATCGAATATGAAAAGATCCTAACTACAAGGTACAAAAACGTGCAGGAAAAATTTCTTTTTTATTTTATTGTGATAGTTTGCATGATACCGTAGATATAAAATGCCTCTGATATTGCATCAAGTAATAAATTAAGGCCAAGTTGTATAAAAGTCATTAATTATAGGTTATTTTAACTCAACATTAAAAATAACTAGAGGATAGTTTCTACATATTATGTTGTATAAAATTAACGTAAGGACATTTAAACTAAGTTTACCAATAACTGGTATTTGCATCGGAATATATTTGAAGTAAAATATGTGGCAACACCGTAAAACAAGAATGAAATTCGTGCATAAAGCCAATTGATTTTCAACTGTTTCGCCAATGAGAGAGAAAACATAAGCTACTCATCACTGCCTCCTGAATATTCGTCTCAATACGTGTTTTTATGGCAAATGAGATCTATCACAAAGATAGAAGTTACGGGTTTCGACAGTATTGCTCAAAGAAAATTCCCGCCAGTGAAGAAATTCAATATTTCAACACCGCTTCCAGGTCCCCGCTGTTCATAGAACGCTGTGAATTTATACAAAATGGGATATTTCTGGAATTTTCCTAGTACGGTAATGTGAAAGATTCCGATTTATGTAATTTTTAATTCGAGTATAGGATATAAACGAGAGCGTTAACGGCCATACTATTTTTTGTACCGTTTACCCTGAAGCGGCCGCGATTTCATTCTATACACGAGCGGAAAAGCGGCGTACGTCATGTACACGTATGAATAGCACTGTTTACATGGTCGAAATCAATGTTTCCAGAGCTACAGCCTCGAGTTTAATTATCAATCAATAAAATGCATAAAAAACCACAGTCTAGTATATAAGTCACGAAGCTCAATACGTAGTAAATATGCATCCATAGATAGTTGCTAACCACTAGGATCTCTTACTATCGCCTCATTACAGACAATGCAAAATAGTACCTGCACAGTCTATTGTTCCTAGTACCCTCATAAACTCAAGCTTCGTGACTATATACCAGACTGTGATAAAAACCTTACATGTAAAACTAGCGATTCAGCTAATGTATCACATTACAGCAGCCGTGGCGAGGACGTGACTCGCGAGACATTGTGGCTCGCAGTGATAGCTGTGCATTTCGCTTGCTTCTAACCCCCGCCAACCCCCACCCTCTCACTCACTGGAGTCAAACTCCGTTCCATTTGTATTTGTCTCTGACCTGCGAGTGGCGTATGTCTCTCTCGAAACTATGTACGAAAGTTCCAAGTAGGATGGGAGGACGCATTTTTTTGCTGTCAATATGATGAGAATATTAAATGTATGATTTGTTCACAAGTATTACGAGGAAAACGGTTATATAACATAAAACGGCATTATACTACATGTTACTGATGAAACATTAAAAGGTTAAGTGTTATTGTTGTTATCATCATCATCATCATCATCATCATCTCTGTACGTCGACCCTTTTTTCAGCAGATGTACGAATAATGCGGTTAGCTCTTCAATTTGAATTCACTGATTTACAATGTGATGTCAAATGAAAGCTAGATGTAAGGACTTGACAAATGTTGGACTTTCAAATCTTCGCCAAAACATAAATATCCGAAGCTTCGTTCTTTCGCTTGTTCTATTGAAGCGATGTTCGCTACAACTTACGTTTGTGAAAAATTATTTTCAACAATTGAAGTCGTAAAAACCAAATTTAGATCACGACTGACAGACAAATACCTTCGTGATCAACTACGACTGGCAGTAAGTGACATAATTTCTGATTTTAAAACTTTGTCATAGAGACATTCTGAAGACAGTTAATTTTAGGTTGTGATATTGTTCATTTCTTTCTTCGTTACACGTACTAAACATTAGTTTGTAGTCTTGTACTGTATAAAATTATATTTAAGTGCTTGACATAAGGAAAATGAAAATCCGTTAATAAGTCAGACAGTTGGTTCACTTTCCCTTCGGGTGTCCGCCTCCCTCCATAGGTGCTATACACGTTGCAGGTTATACAGTGGCTCGGGGCACGATCACATTTTCCCCACCGCTGCATTAGAGTAATACTTCTTTCATGCGTTTCACACTTATTACGTTTTTTTATGAAGTCCCGGCAAAATTCCTATACTTCCATGACAATTTTTCCGATTATACATTTTTACATGACGCATTTTAAACCGCAGGAAATACGAAACGTCACATATATTTTAAATCAATTTTTCTCGAAAATGAATTTGCCGTGAAAATGTAAGAACTCGAAAATACAGTACGTGTTTATTTTTAAGATGAGGCCCACTTTATCAGTGAAAATAAGAAGCTAGCCATGCTTTTCACAACAATCTTACGTCCTTTGACACGTTGTAACTGTTTTAGAAACAGTGAAACAATTTGTAACACACCATGATGCAGCTCAGGCCTGGACACTAATAACTAGAGTCCGCGTTCGGTTACCTAAAGCCTACAAGCGACCCTCAACAGTTTAGGTAGGTATGGAGCGTAGCTCGTCGGCCAAATTTAACATTCATATCTACATTTTAGCCCTTATTATTCTGAAGTTATATATAGTACTCATAGTAACAAGATTTATCATTCAACAGTTCCTAAGTGCTCTGTTGATTATATGACCGGTTTAGACGGCCATGAAATCGTGATAAAACATGCTACTATTCCATGGATACTTACTTCCTAATGGTTCTGAGTTTAGACGGCCATGACATTGTGATCTTAAAACCTCTCCAACTTGAAATATTTATTTTATGTAAATTTGTGCTACAGTAGGGAAAACACTGTATGACACACATTCGTAAAGTTATCTTTTTGGCTCTCGTGTATTTGTAAAACTCGGATTCGCTTCATTTTACAAAATTTACATCGTGCCAAAAAGAGAACTTTTATAAACATGTCTCATAAAGAACTATTTTATCTTTTCTTAAAAAATATCCTTTTGATAGCTTGAATGAGAAAAACGACAGAAGTTTTTTTTCGCTCTAGCCAAACAAAATTTTCAAGTGATGGCTAAGGGGAGGGAGATCATGCCTTACCCATCCACCCTGTTTGTGTGCTAAGGGGTTGACTCGTGAGTCAATAAATGCCGGCCACTTCATTAAGGTTATGGTGAAAAAAAAAAAAAAAAAAAAAAAAAAAAAAAAAAAAAAAAAAACATTAAAAAATGTAAACTTTGTTTTTACATCTAAAAAATAAAATAATGTTTCGGTTTTCTAAATCTATGCTTATTTTGGCTCTATGACAATTTAAAGTCCCTCAGGACGAATTTAAAGGGACCAGCGCATCCGTGAAACTGCAGCCCTTTAAACTGACACTCAGCTCTCATTCTGATAGAATTTGTTCTTCATTCTAACTAATTTTACTTTTCACTCAGTTCATATTTTGTGCTGTTATGTAGGAGACCTGTATAAAAAGGAAGGACATCGATAGTATATAATATCATATATATATACTGTACGTAGATACTAGATTTTCCAATTTTCAAATTTTTTACATTCAAAATGCTCTAATGAATGTAGTTTTTCTCCAATCTCAATGAAATTTTGTATAGAAGTCCACAAAAGCATGTGAAGTAAACTGACACATGTGTTTTCTTCTGTTATTCAAAATATTGAAATCACCATGTGTTGAGGATGTGATCAGTTTTAAAAAACTGAAAAATTAACAACTAAACGGGTAAATATTTTTTTCTCAAAAAAACTGGAAAAATATGAAAAGCATGTGTCATATTTTACATACATCTATCAGGAATAAATTAAATATAAATTTAAAGAAAAAAATGTAAACTTTGAAAATAGGGACAATTATAATTTCGTTAATAATTAAGCTTATGGAATTAATACATTCTAATAAGAACCATTTTTATCGAGATAGTGATTTTCATAATTACAACACTCGTTTTAAGGAAAATTTTAATATTCCAGCACATCGATTGACAAGTTTCAACAAAACGTATGGCTTAAAAATATGTAATGGTTTGCCTCATGAAATTAAAAATACGAATGATTTAAGATGTTTTAAAAGATATATCAAAAGAATTTTAACAAACCTCGGTCCCTACAATTTAGATGATATACGTGTGGGTTTACATTGATCCTAATTTAATGTATTTTATATATTTTAATTATTGTTTTCTCTCTTTCTCTCGTTTTGACAAGTCCTATGGTTTTAACTCTTTTATGGACAAATAAAAATGAAATAAAGTATAAAAAAAAAACAAAAATTAATTTTAAGTAAGGTGATTGGAATATCAAAGTGAAAATTTGTGTGTTGCATATCCAGATTGTAAGAAATGTGTGGTAAAAGCTTCATATTTATTGGTGTAAAAATGTAGACGTTAGAAATTTCAGAGATCCATAGCGTTAAATTAAAAAACGAAAGCTACAAGTAGTGTTTCATGCAGTTTTCTCACATTGCACACACACACTGCTGTTCACAGAAACTTTAGCATCTTATGATAAACAAATTTCTTCTATGAAATGTCCCCTTCCGGTTGAACCAAGTGCTGAAATGCGCTAAAATCCTGAATGAGAAGAGCAGGGAGGGCGTGCAGCCTGACAGGTGATTCAACACCCTTCGTATGGGTATTTTTATGATTGCTGGATTGACGCGGCGCTCATGAACACGCGCAAGGGGCGTCGTCGGATGTTGATGGGCCATGAACCCTAAGTGATAAGGCATGATGGGTGCTTTGGACGAGCCCCTTCGGGAGATAAACGGTCTGATCTGAGGGTAGTTTCAAAGTAGGGTCATATACACGAACTCCACACCCACTAAACATAATCCTTATCAGTCATTTGAAGCTATCAAAGCTACACCCTCTGACATGGGAAATAGGATTATACGACTCTATTTTAAATAAAGTAAAAGGAATTGGTAACAAATAAAAGAAATTCATTTTCCGTAACGTTTCAAGTGAAGTTTGAAAGCTGCTTTCGGTTCATATTTTTTTTTTGGTTAACAGAATTTGTTCATTTAAAATATTCCTTGCGGGTGTATGAATTGCAGTGCATTAAAAATAACAGAAAAGCACGATTTTACAGAGTAGGGGAGACTGTTGTACCTTTAAACACTTTTCATATTTTATTTTTTTTTTAATTTTGGGAAATGAAGTTTTTAAATGAAAAAGTGCTTGAAATAATTATTGAAGAATCCTTTACAACTTCCTGTATGTATTTTCCTGTTTTACAGATCTATTAAGGATAGAAAAAATAAAATGAAGGGATATGTAATGTGTTCAAAGGTACAACAGGTTCATGTACCTTGGAACATACCCTCTTGTAAGTTGGAACAAATGGAATATAGGTAGGAATATAGCTGTAAAAACTGACAATTATATTTAAAATGTATTTTCAATCATAAACCAGACCAGGCTTCTCTGATTTAGATTTTATTTCCTGGAGAAGCAATAACTGCTTCAACAGCTTTCTTCAAGACATCCGAATCAATTGGGGCCTCTTAACTCCAGACTTACTTCGTGACATGATCTTAAAATAGAAGAAAAACAAAAACCGATAGTATCGTGTAATTTGAAACATGTTCCTTAGTAAAGATGTTTTGTGTTCAAAGGTACAAGAGGGTGCACGTTTAAACAAATATGGCTCCGAAAACTAGAGATTCGAGTAAATCATGGAAATTAAAATATGTTATTACTCACTAGATGATAGGGAACACACCGTACTTGAAAGATATTAACAAATGCAATCTGGTTTTGTGTTAGAAAGGATACATCAATGAACGAAATGTTTATTTTTGGTATTAAAAAAATGTATTTTGTTCACAGAACTCACACTTTGCAATAAATCAAACTGAAACTAAGACCAGAGCTACTTAGCGGCTTTCTCTACAATCTACTTCAGTTTGATTCCTCTAGATAGCAGTAAAAAATTAAAAAACAAAAAATGTTCAAAGGTACACTATGCTAAACGTACAACAGTCTCCCCTACACTGCTCCATCGATTTAGTAGAATGCGTTTATCTAAAGAAAGCAACAAAACAGTACAACGTAGTCTGTTTTTTGTGACGAGAATCCAAGCCTCCTCTTACAGGGAAGGCATCATGTCAGAAACACGTTCACGTCTGAGTATTTCTGACAAAGTGTATACTATTCTACGCCTTAAAAACGGCGCAAATATTTAGGATATTGCTGGAGGTTTAAGGTAATATTTATTTATTTACCGATTTGTTTGTTTGTTTATTTATTTATTATTGCATTTTACACAGGATGAAAGTGAAATAGCCTTGCAGATTTTCAGAGCGAATTGCTCGTTTTGTATGTAACAAAAAACTATAATAGCCTATCATATTGGTGGAAAGTTAATAGTTTTTCATACAAAATGCTTTTTTCTCAAATGTTTAACCTCTTATTCGGTAACTACTGCGAGTAGGATTGTGATTTTTGTCCAAGTTGTTTTGTAAACAGTCCGAAGACAGGTCTGAACCTCACAAGTGATACCAAGAAGACACCACTTATGAGGAAACTAGGCCAAGAGATAATGGAGTAGGGTGACCAATTCCTTTCCCCCCTCATTAACTTGCAAGTTAAATGGACAGCAGGTATTCTAGGATATATTTTACTTTTCCTAACAATTAAATGGTCATATTGCAGTGAAGTCTTCCTTTTCGGCTACATTTTCCTTTTTTTCTGGGGCTTGATGGAACCAGTTTCTTGGTATAGTTTCAAGACGGAAGTACACACCAAACCGACACCACATTCTGCAGCAATTTGCTTTTGTGTCATGGAAGTATGCTCTGCTAATGTTACAATTTTAGAGCATTTTGGCAGCTCTACACACAGATGTCTGGTAGCGATACGGGGGAAGGGCTGATGTCTGGGCTAAGGCGAAGTAATGAAGCTCTGTTTGACGTAACGTCACAGATAAGTTTTGGGAGTTAGTACTAATAATTTCATGTG